>NW_013666786.1:132786-138036 GCF_000517525.1 Limulus polyphemus
TGGTCATATGACCACTTAGTTTACATAATTAAAAAAGATCATGCCATCTACATAGCTTCTGATTTTACAACCCCTCATCCTTATTTAAAACATATAATTACCTTTTTTTTTCATGAAGGGTTGGAAAGTCAGAAGCTATGTAGATGGCATGATGTTTTTTAATTATGTAAACTAAGTAGTCATAAGACCATGGTTTTTTGTATTTATATGGTTGTACAATATTTGTTTTCACACTCCTGATGATAATGTGAGTTGATGTCGAAACATGTAGAATGCCTTTTAAGACCATTGATTGGTCTTAGAATAAATATTTTAATTGTGTACCAAACATTAATCATTTGAGTATTTTAATATATTTTTAATATTTACACAAGTCCTTCGAATTTTAACCTTTTAATAATCCACAAGTATTTTATAAGTGAGCCCATTACTTAACACAGAGCTTTATACCTCATTTTCAAGCTGCCATACAGTTTAACAATGTGCAATTGTGGGCTGTTTTTCAAATGTCTTATATTACTTCTCACAGTCAGGTTGTTCACTGACATTTTAACTCATTTTTAGATAACTTCCTACAGCCTTAGAAATGTACATATCAGGACTTTTTGCAGGCTGAGTCATGGCCTTGAGTGCTCTGTCAGTTCTTTCATTGTCAAGATAGTACTTCACTACATTTGTTGTATGCTTAGGATCATTATGCTGGTGGAAATTGAATCCCCTGCATGATGAGTTATGTTTCATAAGGAATGGTATGATGGATCTGAATCTGTATGTACTTGCCAGTATTCAGGGTGCCATTAGTTTTCTGTAATTCACCAAAACTGTCAGCTGAGAGTCAGCCCTAAAGTGTCTTGATCCCTTTTACACACACAATGTCTCACCATAGATGCTGTATGTTGACTATAATACCATCCTCCTCTCATAAGGATAAGAATTTTCCACCAAATGACTGATTTTAGGCTTTTTAATGTCATCCAGCATTGTTCATGAAATTAACAAAACTTCAGGGAGAGTAAAATTTTTAAAAAATGATTGGCTATTTCATCATTTCAATAACACACTTAAAAATAAAACATGTTGAAAGTTAAGCTTTTGCAAACAAGTGATGCTATATTTCAGCCCAGATACTTTTCTTATTAAAGTTTCGACAAATCAGAATCTAGCTAATACATTCTTCCCAATCTTACAAAATGGTGTGTTTGAAACACAAATTTTTCTCAGAAATAGTTTGTTGAAAAGTTGCACTTTAATCTAAAGAAGGGGTGAATTAAAATATGGCAAGGGTTATCAAGTGGCATGTTGAAGTGATGGCTAAAGATATTGATAGTTTGGCTTACAATGAGTCATGTGGGACTGGTTGGAGAAAGAACCAGCAGTTATGTTTGTTTTTGGAAGTAAACTACAAAAATTTAAGTCAAAACTGTTAAATTAATTAAAAAAGTTAATTCACCAGGAAAAGCTTTATGCATGATATGCAACAAACTGAGATATGGAACTACTAAAATTCACATAGAACTATCAAATAGCTAACCAAAGTTAGTTAGTCTGCTGTAAAATTTCAGGGCATCATATCTATCAAATGTATAAAAATAGACACCCAAAAGCTTCTCATTTTTGCATTGGATTCAAAATGTTTCAACTTCTTTTTTCCTTTGCCTTTTTTCATCCCTTGTCACATCATCAAACAAACTGTTGTTGATTGTTTTCAAATAATTCAAAATTGTATTCACCTATGGAGAACACATATCTCCAGCTTTGCTCATTTCACCACTGTTTGTGTTGTAGCTCGATGTCTGTTTCAGCTTCTTGGATTGGTTACTTCTTCTTGTTGATTTTCGAGAAGCTACACATCCATTGATACAACATGCTAAATGTGTATATTACTGTTTTTGAGGTAACATTTTCACTTGTATCTACAGCAAAGAAAGATCTGTACTCAATCATTATCTATCTGATAAAGACCATATCTGAGGTACTTAACATCACTTTGGAAGAGTTTTGGTTTCATACCTCGGTTATTTCTGTGATTAACAGTGCCAGTTTCATGAACTGTCTTCATAGTCTTGCATACAGCTTTTACTGAAACGTGGAATCTTGTGACAATTTTTCTCATGGAATATCCTTGACCAACTAAAACATCCACAAACTTGTCGTGCAGTATTTCAGTCCTGAGAGCCTTAATTGTATTCACACTACTACTGGACATAGTGTGACTTCATTTACTTCTATAGGCTTCACACTTGTTTGGCACTTTATTGTTTATTGGATAAGAAGCAGACTATCAACATGTGATTCAACTCTGGTGCAGTTTACTTCACACATTAAAGGTGTGGTATTTGATTTTTTTACCCTTTCTCCCCACTGTTTCCGTTATTATTTCCAATACCATACAGTCCAAATTTTTTTTTTTAAACACACAACATGATGATCTTAAAACAAGAAAGTAAATTACATATTATGAATAACAGATAGTATCATACTTGTTTTTTTTTTTTTTATCTGTAGTGTACTAACTGTGGCAAGGAGGCTCACTTCTATTGCTGTTGGAACACAAGTTACTGCACCTACTCCTGTCAACAAGCACACTGGCCAGTTCATGTCGACACCTGTACTCAGGCACATCAAGGTTATGTTACTTCTGTCCCTGTAACAAGTACGTAATTGTATATTGTAATGTATCACAGACACCCTGACCAGCAGACCTGTTTTCAGGTCCCACTTTGAGGTCTCCCAATATTCATCCTTTTCACCAGCTGTTAGTAACCTGCTGTTTCACCACAGGCATAGTGATCTATGAACATACATTTAGATCTCATATCAAACATATTTTGACCATTTTTCACATTCAAATATGTTATTTGTGTTTTACTTCTACAGGCACCATGATGTCAAAAACATCAGATCATTTTACACAACGTCTCCTGATTTTCGTTGCTGTTACCTGAATTGTATTCTGCAGAATGCATGACATTAAAACTGAAAATGATTTCTACATCAAGGTTTCCATTCTTTCTTCTTTATCTTCAGAGAGCATTGATATTTGGAATTAGTTACTAAATGGTTCATTAGAAGAAACTTAAATAGTATATTTTAGTTGCAAATGTCTTTTCATTTGTTGTTTGCAAAATACAACTCATAATAAGAGTAGCATGTTTGATATGTCCATATATAATTGTGTACTGTATAAATATACACTTTGGTAATTCATTCATAAGAAACTGTACAGTATACAAACTTGTACGTTGTATGCTTTCTTTTTCACCAAATAGTTATTACATACATTTTCTAAGGGATTTGTACAAGATGTGTGTTAAAATGCATTCTACTCAATTATAATACTAACAGTGAAATGTGTAGTTTCCCTTTCATCTTTTAGAATTGTTGTATTTATGTATTTGTTTTCTGTACTGTTTGAATAGAAAATACTGTAAAAATTATTTCCAACATTAAATCATCACTTAGAAGTTTTGCCTTGAGATATAAGTCATTTTATGCTTCATTTTGTAAACAGTGATTACATATTGGATTTGATGACTCAATACATAAGTGAACGGTGTTTGGTAACTAAAATTTACAGTAAATTTGAAAAGCGTTTAAATAAAATAGCTTTTACATTTCAATTGGAATAAAATATAAAACTTTTTTGTGTTAGCAAATTTCTTTCAAAATACAGTTATTCAACTGTTTATTTTAATGCAGAGTGAAAGAGACATTTTGTCTTTTCTTTTTGTCACTGCATGAGAAACAACTTTCAAACAATTAAGAAGTTATCATTATATTGATCAGTTTTAATATTTAAAATTGGCAGTCTTTAATATACCAGCACTGCCTGGTTATTAGCAGAATGGTATAGCACAGTTTTAATATGTAAAATTTGCAGTCTTTAATATACCAGCACTGCCTGGTATTAGCAGAACTGTATATCACAGTTTTAAAGATAGCAAGTTTTTGGCCATTTAAAGGTATTTCTATAAGTTTATTGCAAGAAAATTAATGAGTGGTGGTGGTGATCATGATTTTTTAACTTCTTGTCTTTAATATTTAACAAGTTTCAAATGTTAAGTTTTTAATGACAGTATAAATTTTTTGTATTAATACATACAGTAGGGAGTTTAAAGTTGTTTTTGTCAACTAGATAAAGCATTTTGTTGTTTATATATAATCTACTTGTAGTCTTAAATGCACTTGTTTTAAATTGTTTCTGGCATTTTGTTGTCTTAATTAAAAATATAAATTACAATGCATATATGTTTCCAAAACCTCAACAAAAGTACAGACATTATTTACATCAATTTTAAGCTTATCTGGTGAGAAAACTGATTAATATGTTAATGATCATTTTGTGAGCATTATTTTCTGCTCTATAATATTCATTACATTCATTTTAGTTTGCACATTTTGAAAATTTGCCATTAAGAGCAAAGCTACTCCTATGTACAAAATAAAGATACTACATTTTAACTGAATATTAGCTTGAATCATGTACACATATTCTGGCATTTTATCATCATAATTAAAAACAAGTTCTTAAATTAGAATACATACATTTGTTTCCAAAACATTAACAGAGTTACAGAAAATTTTTACATTAATTCTGAGTTTTGATGAGAAACATTGAAAATGTGTTGGTGATATTTTTGTAAGCATTACATTCTGCACTATAACATTCATTACATTTATTTTATTTTGCACATTTTAAAAGTTTATTATTAATAGCCGAGTTACTCCTAGTGTCATCATGAAGAATATGTACAAACTAAAAATGGTACATTTTAACTGATTGTTAGCTTAACTCATGTACACATGTAGTATTTTCTAATGTCTTTCATGTTTTTAGAGTAAAAGCACTTAGTATTTTGATGGACAGTTTGGCATTTAACATTTTATCTTGGATATCAATAAAAACAATGTCACATGCAACTGGAAATCTGATTAACAGAAATTTGTATATGCCTGCTGACAGGTGGAATATATTAATAGTCATTTTATTTTGGGTCATATCTGTACTTGAATTTCTTGTAAATAAAGTACATTGGTTCATCAAGCCAGATATAATGGAATTAACTTACTTGTAGTTTATCCAAATATAGATCTAATTGTATCTTATTACATTTTTCTAAAATCATAAATAATATTCAACGTTAAACTGGTACACAATTAAATACATTCCATTTAGGCCTATCTATGGCCTTCAAAAAGTTGACGACTCTACATGTTTTGACGTTACAACATCCTCCTGAGAACGACGTT
>NW_013666786.1:139036-165297 GCF_000517525.1 Limulus polyphemus
GAGATGAAAGGTTGACAGACTATTTGCAATAATTTTAAACCTGCTATCTGTGTAGTTGTCAGCACAAGTCGGGTTGACTAGTAAATGCTGGCCAATCACTGATTCACATTTTGGTGGTAGAACTTTTGTTTTACAGGAGCGATATGGTAAATTCTTTTCTTTCACACTCTTATTTCTTAAGAAAATTGAAAACAAGTTACAAAATCGCTTATTAGAACAGATGTTTCCACATATAAAAGCTATCTTCAAGTTTTGTACACCAAAAAAAACTTTACAGTATTCTAAATGAGGTCTTACAAGTGATCTATACAGTGAAACAATAACATCCCTTGTCTTGTATTCAGTATTCTACAGATGCTACCCGAAATCCTATTAGCCCTATTACTAGAAACAGTGCACTGTTTAGATGACTTAAGTGATTTTTTCAATCACAACGCTAAGATCTTTTACCTTAACCACAGTATTTAATGTATTCCCACTTAAATTGGAACACTAATTTGAATTGTGAAAATCTACATGCACAAACTACTTTAAAGAAATGGATTAACCTACAAATTTTAATTGTAGCATCCACAACCTACAAAGCTGGGATGCTAAGAGAAACGTTTTCACATTGATTGTACTCTTCAAACAGAAAATTACAGAAAAAGTTTCGATAAAAATGTAGAGTAAAACTAATTTGGTAAACCACCAGTATTAAATGTACTTGGAACATGTACAAAAGGAATAAATTAAAAGGAAATGGAAAAGTTAACATAAATATAAGTCTTGAATATCACTAATCATGACAAACAAGCTTGTGAAGATCTTTTATGAAATTGCATATTTGTAATCAATTGGTTTTAAAAAAATTACATTATTAAAAGTTATTTTATTTTTTTAAATTTTGATGTCTACAGTTTACTTTTGATTAGAAATTTTTATTTTCAAGTAAAACTGATGTGTAACAGTTAGCTTTCAAGCAGTACTCACTCTAAATTTGGATATATCAATCTCGTGGCCAAGAGTAGCTGATCTCAATAAAGATGGAACTGTTTGTTCAAAGTCACATAATAATGAAATATTTTACAAAAATTTGAAGTTTAACTAGGCAAATATTTGGAAGTTTTTTTTTGTTTTGATCACTTCTGGACAGTATGATACTCTTAAATAAAACAAAAATATTACAAGAAATAAGTATAAAAAGTAAATTTTAATGGTTTTTGTTACAATTTTTCTCTATTAAATTTTTCAGTATTGTCAACGTTGTGTGAACGTTTTTTTTGTTTTTTTTTCACAGGTTACTTAAATCTCAAATTCGTAATGTACTGTGTAGATACCATTGATATATGTGGCTAATATGTCAAAAGTTAAGGTCAAATGATGTTTAACTGTTTATAACAACTAACAGATAATGTATAAATATGCAAATTGCAACAAGTTGAGCTTTATTTTAAAGGACACTTTGAAATGATGACAGGTGCGTTGTGGTGATGCTAGTTAGTAATAAAAAAGATCTTTGAATTTATAAAGAGATACGTCAGTGTGTCAAGCATCGATACATGGTAATTTCGAAGTCCCATGTTTTTCAAAATTTTCTTGCTAAAATAGAACACGGCGAGATTGTATTTCCTTAAGAGTATTATAAGTAAAAAAATTATAGCAAATCCTAAAACTTTTTAGCCACCAATATATATAAAAGCCAAGTGTCGATCGGTCGGTCACACTCGAATTCTCCGAATTTCTTGAGGTACACGAGTCCAATTTCACTTTTTCTTCTATAATATTTCCCCCATTTTGTTTGCCCGTTCATATTGTAATTGAATTTAATCGCTAACTCGGGCGTAAGTGGCTCCTAAACGTTGGCACTTTTTATGCTACATAAAAGCCTGCCAAGAAGGGAGTTCCTAGGACCAGATCAGGCATGACGTTATATGTGACACCACTTCATTATGATGTCAAACTAGGTAGGATCTGAATAAGAAAACTTCTGTGAAAAATAAATAAAAAATTAGCGCAAATATATGCTTGAGAATCATTACGAATTTTTTTTTTTTTGTTAAAACAGACTAAAGATATCAATTATCTGTATGGAAAAGGACGACTTTTCCTCAGAATAAGAACAGGTGTGTATGCAATCACAAGGTCATCGTGTTATAATCTTTTATCCAAAGGTATCAATATGTAGCATGATTGCTCAGTTATATGTAGTAGATTCAGGAGCAACATGTAACATGTTCCTGGGAGAGGAAATTTTATATTTCTTTTTGTGTATTGCCAGTTTTATATGGAATAGTTTTGGTTTTCAGTAATTTCCCGTCATTTTTGACGGGCTTTTACGCTAGTTATCTAATAAAGTGTGATGAAAACAAATCCAGTAGCACGTATAATATATATTCAGTTTGGCACTGGTTGAATTATTTTATCTTGTTCAAATACTGAGGCCAAGTCTACTTTGTAATGATATGAATAACCTTTTATAATATGTAACATTAACAACACTTGAATGAATATTTAATCAGTAAAAACTATATGAAATTTCCATTGACAAATATTTGATCCAAAGGTACGTTGGTGTGTGCACACAATTCCAAAAGTTTTATTAAATTAACATGAGAGGCCTGCTGATTAGGGCGTTCGATTCGCAATCTGCAGGTTTCAGGATCGAAACTCCGGCCCCACTCGTGCTCGGCTTTTCAGTCGTGAGGGGGTTATAATGTGACGATCATTCCCATTATTCGTTGGTAAAGAATAGCCTAAGAGTTGACAGTGGGTGTTGCCGTCGCCTTTCCTATGGTTGGTAATTCAAAATTAGGGACGGCGGCAGATAGTCTTAAGTAGCTTTGCCGCAAACAAACGAACAAGTTAACATGAAAATTGATTTGTTCTCTGAAGTTTTAACTTCTTAAAAGAATGCAGAAAAATATGGCAGTGATGAAAAAATAAAGGGATTTTGGCTTACAACTAGGATAGAAAAGTTTTTATTTTTTACATCGATTTTTAAATATTTGAAGGGAACATGAAAGTTTTTTGTTTTTTTTGTGAAACCACAAAATAAAATATACTAAGTACGAACACACTCAGTTTTTGCAGTCTTATTATTTTATCTAGCAATAATCCTGTTACAACGTTTGAGCGATAGTATAGTAATCGAATTAAAAAAAAAGAGGATGAATTCTGAGGAAAAACAAAAACCCAGCTGAATTCAATCTAGTAAAGAATACAGAAATACAAAACTAATTTTCATTAGGACACTGCATAGTGAAAGAAATTGGAAAAAAAAATAGGAAAAGCTATTAAGTTACTTTCTAACGTCCATTTTCATGCAACATAACTAAAGCCATTCATTCGGTGGTTGGAACAGGAATACCATTTTTTGTTCTCACGAAGACGGCTTCTATCGTTAGATTGATGAGTAAGTAATAGAAGTTAGCTGTTGAATTATTAACCATAGTTGTCTTAATAAATATCTCTTTGCCTAATACTTCAGAGAGTAAGAGTAGACATAAATATAAATCTACAACAAGGTTTAAAGTGCTCTCATCCAGACTGATTAAGTGATATCAAAAGTAGCTTGCAAATTTTGTAATAGTCTAAAATTACTCGTGATTTCATTCCAAGTTCCACCTTTTTATAAAGTACACGTTAGGAAAAGTTTGCTCTTATGAGAATGGTAAATTGGAGGTTTTTAACCTTTACACTTTCTTTATTGTGATTAAAACGCTTATGTTTAAAATTAAGTTCTTTTCATAATATCTATAAAGTTTGTCCATATCAGCAAGGTTTGTGCATAACAAATAAATTGATCAGAAAGATGTATTGGAGTATAGTAATAAAGATATCAGACTACAGAAGCAGAAATAATAGGATGTAAACGTAGGGAAACTCCAAGCCTCACAAATTTTTGTTATTATGGAATATTGAAGGTTTTTAAAGAAATCTGAATTTTGGAGCTGTTTAACTTCTTAAAATATATAGTATAATAATATAAACGAAATTTGAGATATAAGAACATAAAAGGAAAATATACTTTTCGAATATTTACAGTTTTCTATTAAGGCATATAAAACTAAATGTTTAGGTATTACTAATGTAAAGATTTATGTGAATAAACTATTTGCAAAATATTGCTGAAGAAGAGTGACGTTAACATGGATATCAAGTACGGAGGCATTTCTTTTCTTAACACAATACATACACTTTTTTACTAAGATTAACTTAAAATATAAATAACAAACCGAATAACTGAATAGAATGCTGTTTTTTATATCAAGCATGGTGTAGAAAGAAAAATAATACAGCAGAAAAAAAAACATTTTGTTATAAGCTACGAGGTGCCTCCAAAATAATGATGTATGATAAATGTAATATATTGTTTTCAACGAGTAAAAGAATGGTCCCATGAGCAATTCTCGCGATGAAATAAATTTCTTTGAAAGGATCTATTCCATTCACGTAGACGTCTTTAAAACACGTTCTATAGTCTTATTACTTTTGGACTACCCAGAATATGTCACATCACACACCAGAAATCTCATATGTTAATGGTAGGGTTGTACACGAAAAAACGAAACAGTAGTACATAACGTTTTAAATGTAAGGAAATTCGAAATACAGTAAAGGATCAATGAAAGTTCTCGAGATGTAGATCTAAAACCAGGAAAATATGTTTTGACTACTTTTGTTGATAATATAACTAGTCAAGCTTTGGAACTTCATATTGACAAACAGAAGGTAATTAAAATACTGAGTATATATATATATATATATATCAATCCATTTTAGAAATGCATTATTTACACATGGTCAGAAATATTACTTATTCTGTCAGTTGTAGTGATGTCAGTTACACTAACTTGACCAGAAAACACATTCATTATACTCACAGAAACAAGAAGTAAATGTTGCAGTTAAAGTTATTTATTATTGTAAAATAAATTGCTATTAATCCTTTCGTTGTCAACTTTGCTTTAAAAAACCACACAAGTGTGTGGTGGTATTGTATAAAGAAATACTAGAATTAACAAAAGATAATTAACCATACAAAAGACAGTAAGTGGTATTTCGCAATCTACAATAAATACTAAACTGTAAAAAATAATATTATTAACCAAAAGTTCCTATATCTTCAAATCAGCACATGTGAAACAGTTGTTCTCAGTGTTTGGTAGATGTACTCTGGGAACAGTAGGTTGGCGGAAGTCATCTTACAGACTGAATGTCATAAGTGTAACGCGACACATTTATATTGCTTGTATTACAAATACTAACTAAACGACTTCAGGTCACGAGCTTTATTGGTAATATTGTTTAAAACTGTACTGATAAGTACATATTGAAAACTCCTGAGTGGCAAATTAAAATATTTGAATTATGCTGTATACAGTTCTGTCTCCATTAAGCATCTTTGGGATGAACTTCAAAGTCAAATTCCAATTTATTGTAACTTTTTGCTGACATACCTGGAAGTACAATAAAACATTGCAAATTTAGGTATTTTGTTAAATTTATGTCAAGCTGAGTCTAAGCTATTAATGTGGCAAAAGATGGCCCAATCTGATGTTAGGTGGAAGTCCTAATAAAACAATTATTCGATGTAGTTTAGAGTTTGGACTGAAATCTCATTCTCAAACTTTTTTGTTGTGCTCTATACTTGATCTTATAGTTTGAAAAACGAAGTTTCATTCACAACAACAATAATAATCCTTAATAGTTCTGTGAAAATACATTTCTATTTGTCTTAAACCCATCTTCTGTTTAAGTATAAACACCCAACGACAACGACCACAGAAAGATGCATCGGTAAATTAGGAAAAAGAAAACTTAGGTTATTCGATTTTAAGAGCGTCAATTCCAAAATATCTTAATATAGGATTGGAAGACGATTATGTGCTGATTACTTCACGATGAAGTATAAATTTTGATAATATATATTTTTCTTACAAATATTTCTTTTACTGGCCCTATACTGTGGGTTTCGAATAAGAAGAAATATAACAGTATCTTGACAGCACGGATCTGCTAGCGAGACCTTTCGTTTAATACCAAAACTCATCAGTGCAATCGATTTTTTCACTAAAGAATAATTTTAGAATTTTATTTCTGAAATATTTTCATTTTCTAACATAGTCCGTTTTACTTTCCTCTATGACGAATCTAAAGGTTATTGTTTAAAATTTTCTTTCTCTCGTACGTTGCCTAATTTTAGTCTTTTTTCCCTTGAAATTTTCATGATTTTTTATTTATAAAATTTGATATAGATAACATAATCAGCATTTGTTTTAACCAGAATGCCTTGGCTTTTTTCTTTTTTTTAAGGAAAGAGTAATTTTTTTTCATATGAAACGTCCTTTTTCTGTTTAAATTTTTGTAGATTTTGAGTTCTTAATATCATCGGATTTTTTTGTTTTCACCAATGAATTTTTTTGTTTCCTTTCCTTAAAATTCTTATAATTAGAATAATTCGTGTCATTATGTCAGTCAAAGCGTCTTTTGTGTTTTCTCTGTTTGATTTTACGTTATTAAGTGTAACATCACCAGAATTTGTGTTGCTCATTATGTGTTTTTATTATTCTAAAGTTTCCTCCATGCAAAGCGAAGAAGACGTTCTTTGCTCTTTTTTGTTTCTCTAATCTTTTCATAGGTAGTGAGAAAACAATTTTTATCCATCAACGATATATTTTGTGTTTATTGTGAATGCTTCTTACTTATAGGTAATGAGTTCCCCCCATCATCCTTGAAATATTTTGCTTTTTTGGATCTTCTGTTATTGGAAACGTCGTTGTTACTTTAGAGATTATTTCATCATAAGTTTTACTTTACTAGATTCATTTCATCGAAGGTACATTATAGGGTTTTTTCTTATTTGTGACAGTTTTTCCCCTTTCTAGGTATATTTCATCGTAGACAGAATAGTAGTTTTTTTTCGTCTGTGACAGTTTTTCATTCTAAATTAATTTTTTTCAAAAACAAGGCAGCTGTTATTTCTTTCATCTAGGACATTTTCTACAATATTTGTTTTATTCTTAATCCACCTTAGCATAATTGGCCTTGGTTTTGCTGATTATTTTTTTTACTTTTTCATTCTAACTGTTTCCCTAAGGAGCGTAATTGATTTTCTACTTTTAGCATGCTTTGTTTCTAGATCAATATCTCTCAAAGGTTTAGGATTTTTCTCTCATCTCTGAGATCATCTGACTTCTTTTCATACCAATAACCCCAGTGGCACAGCGGTATGTCTGCGGACTTACAACGCTAGAATCCGGGTTTCGATACCCGTGGTGGACAGAGCACAGATAGCCCATTGTGTGGCTTTATGCTTAATTACAAACAAACATAGTAATAGAAGAAAAAAAAGATTTTATTTGCGATAACTGTGGCATTCAGTTACACTGGTGACCAGCAGAAAAACCAAACGTTCCCTCATAACACAGATTCAGGGCTGCTAAGCGATTAATAAATTGAAGACTAACAGTAAAGGAAACAAGCAAACATAAATGTAGTTTTAAACACAAAGTTATTTATTAACAAAGACAGCACGAGTTATGTTACCTAAACTGGCCAGGTTTCCCTTTCTTTGTCGCCATCTCACTGCTGGGGTCGAAGGCAACAAAACGAAGATCTTAAATCATGGTAAAAATCTAGAGCGAGAGATCAGGAGCGAAAAATTAAATTCTGAAAATAACCGAATTAACTACTCTATCGAAATAAAGAAAGTCAGGTATTCCACAAGTCTACAGGTTACATACTTCAACCAATGGTCTACGGGAAATCTTATGTCAGACCAGGTGTACAGGTTTCTGTATCACATGTTTGAATAGGTTATCTTCTAAGAAATCCATACGACATTAAGACATAACGTGAATGAACATGCCATAATTACCTATAGATACTGCATGAAAATTTATAAAATAATATTACATGAATATACCAAAATAAATAAATATTCTATACTAGTTATAGAAGGGTGAAATTCATGATTATTTCAGGCATTTCACAGCCAATCACATTGAAATTTTTACACAAGATATCAGTTCATGTTTATAGGGATGGTAATGTTCTGTGAAGAATAATAATTAAATAGTTTTCACTATAACTATAATATCTATAAATATTATATTATATGCTATCAAACAACAAAGCACAATTATGATAGCTATGTAACAATAAAAAAAAATATATAAAATGTATTGAATGAAATCAGCGTTAAAAGTATTAACATTGTTTTATAAATATAAGTTAAAACTGAATTCCGCACAAAAAGATATATGCATTGACATGAAAACCAAATCACCAGATAAACAGTAGTTTTAACTATCTCTAAAATTACAATATAGAGCAACCACAGATCATTTTTGGATCAAGTAAATGAATCCTAAGATACAAAGTTACAAAGGGACCTTCATTTGCATATGTACTATAAATTAACGTATTATAATATAAATGTATGCATATATACAAGTGTAACTTTTAAAAATACGAGCGCATCAGACCTTACATTTTTTTAGGAATAAGAACAAAAATGTGTAGAGGAATTAAGTGGATGTTTCCATGTAAATACTGAACTTCACACTACACGTTAAATATCCTCGTTGCTTCAAAAGTGTACAGAAATTGTTTATCAATCATTTACCAAAAATCTCCACTATTTTGTTTGTTTTTATTTAAAATGAATATTATGGATATAAATTGTACATATATGCTGTATAATTGGGATTATATTGACAACGCAATATAGCATCCAGTGTTTCCCAGATATTGTTTGACAGCTGTTACCAGTGAGCATGAAATTTTGAACTGTTTGGAAATGTAAAATTTCAGTCACTCTATGTCTAAGTACAACTATCTATAATTGAATGTACATTTAATATCGCTGAACTTTTCGTAGACATGAAGATAAGAGTGGACGTTTTCTTTCCACGCGCCCCCAGTGGCACAGAGGTATGTCTGCGGATTTACAAAGATAGAATCCGTGGTGGGCGAGCACAGATAGCCCATTGTTTAGCTTTGTGCTTAATTACAAAACAAACAAACAATCTTTCCACTTGTGTATAACTATTTAATGTCTGCAGCTTTTGAAATACACATTTTTATATTACGGCAGTGATGATTTGTTTTGATGAGACTTTGGTAAATATTTCACACACGAATGTAATGTGGTACACACTCTAGGAGCTTCATAAAGAACGTAAAATATTGCTTTATATATAATGAAACCTTATGTCTCAAATCTGACAGCTTTTGAAATAAATATGTTTCTTGGACTAAATTCACGCACTTTTGAAGTAAACGTTGTTTAGGATGTGATATATCAGTTTAAAGCTAGACAGAAAATAATAAAAGCTGCATATATGTTAAAAACATTGTCATGTTTATTAATAAAATATTTACTGACAAAAATTTGTACATATTCTACAAGTTAGATTTTAGAAGTTGAGTACTGAACAAACACAATATATTGAATAATCATCAAGCATATATTTGACCAGTGTTCTGATAATTTATTTTTCATAAATGCCTTGTATACTAAAAGGTTGACAAAAAATAAGTTAATTTGTATGCCAGCTTTACTGGATTTAGAAAAGATTTTGTTTAGACTAATAGGAAAATAAAAGATCAAAATAGGTGTTGGAGGAATGATGTTCAAAATTCTTACACCAGTGCATCGAAATGTTGGATCAACAGTCTTAAATTATGACAGTTAAATTTTATCTTCTTATCTAATAAGGGTAAAGTACTGTTATACATTTTAACTAATAACTTTTTATTGTTTTAATCAGATTTACAGAGTGTATGGATATTGAAAATACTCTTAGAACTAATAAGTTCGTTTTTTTTCCACTAGTGTGGAACACATTTATCTTATCGAAAAAATACGTGAGTTTAGTATTCCAGTTCTAAAGCTACAAGTTTTCAAACGTATTATGAGTGTACAAACGATCTTAATATTATATGATTTAGGCGTATATATAAACGAAAAGGCAATCTCAGTATTATCTTCTCATATTATCTTCAGCACCATTACATATATAGTCTACTCAGCAGTCTAAGCTCTAAACCACCAGTGTTGCGGGCATTGTTAAAAAAGAGTAGCAACATCTCAATTATACAGTGCCTTGCAAAAGTATTCACCCCTACCAATAATGTCACATTTTGATGAAATAAAAATAATGTAATTTTGTTTAATGAACTTGTTTTTATTCAAAGCTCTAATGATCAAACTTAACACTGTTATGTGTGAAGGAGGTTGAATGTCAGAAAAACCTGCAGACAAAATATAAAAAATGAAGTTTTCTGATCGCATAAGTATTCAGCCTCCTTAAATCAGTATTTGATGGAAGCAGCTTTGGCAGCAACAACTGCTGTGAATGTTATTGGTTAGGTCTCTAATTTTGTGTAATTTTTGCCCATTCTTCCTGGTAAAATTGCTCCAATTCTGACAAGTTCGCGGGGGATGGTGATGGACTGCAATCTTCAAGTCTCGCCTTAAATTTTCTATTGGATTTAAGACAGGACTTTGACTGAGCCACTCCAGGACATTCACTTTCTTCTTTTGAAACCACTCCAGTGTGGCTTTGGCTGATAACATGATGCTGTTACCACTATGCTTGACAGTTGGGATGGTGTTGACTGGGTGATGTGCTGTGTTGGGTTTGTGCCAAATGCAAAGTTTTGAATTTAGATCAAAAAGCTAAATTTTGTCTCGTTTGACCACCAAACCTTCTGCCACATGTCTCCAGTATAATTTACATGCTTTGTCGCAAACTGCATACGATTAAAGATGATTCTTTTTCAGTAATGGTTTCTTTCTTGCCACTCGCTCATACAGGCCAGCTTTGTTTAGGGACCGGGATATTGTCGATGTATGAACACTGCCCCCCATCTCAGACATGGAACTTTTAAAATCTTTCAAAGTTACTGTCGAGTTCATAGTGTCATCTCTAGCTAGTTTTCTGATTGCTCAGCTGTTTAGTTTGGAAAAGCGGCCTGATATGAGTAGCGACTTGGTGGTATGAAGCACATTCCACTTCTTAATGATGGAATTCACCGTACTCAAAGGGATAATCAGCGACTTTGAAATTTTCTTGTAACCTTCTCCTGATTTGTGCTTCTCTACCACTTTATCCCTGACTTGTTTGGAAAGCTCCTTGGCCTTCCTGGTTGGTCGTATCACTATGTGAGTTGTGGCTTGAACACTTGCTTTTACTCTGAAGTCAAGTTAAACCATTTTTATTACACACAAACAGATACCATTACACTAACTTTGTGACCTTTGAAACTAATCTTTTGCACATGAACTCATTTAGGGTTGCCGTAGCAAAGGGGTTGAATATTTTTGAAATTGAGAATATTCTAATTTTCTTTGAGAATCTAACTTACTTACATAATATCAGCGTTTTTTAGCTTCCCAGTTTGGAGTCGATTGTGTAGATTCTAAATATACAGTCTCATTTGAAAGTTTCATGATTGCAAGCTCAGACAGCAACAAAATGTGGAAACTTTGCAGGGGAGGTGAATACATTTGGTAGGCACTGTACTTTGAATGAATACATTTGGTAGGCACTGTACTTTGAATGAATACATTTGGTAGCCACTGTACTTTTAATTTCAGTTTTTTTCTGGGCCCAGACTTTATTATCCATATAAAGACTTGATTTAAATAATTAAGTTATTAAGAACGCCAACAATTCGATCGAAGTATGCCTACTTGCTATGGGATACAGCGAGTGTATGGTACACTCTCTATCTGTCCGTGCGGCGTGTGCTTGTTTTGACGTACAGCAAGCTGAGATTAATGTATGGTGAGTGAAGCTCGTTTTGCATGTATACTGAATGAAACTCAACGAACAGCGAGTGTAGTTGGATATGAGGTAAATGAAACTCGACATTTTTGAACAACTGATCTTGCATAAACTAGTTTACTTTGACACACACACACACACACACATGTAGCGTTGAAGAATAACACATGTGCATATATAATAACAGCATAGTCTGAATTCAAATCAATTATTGGGATTATTCTAATGCAACCTTTATTATATTGTATCTGACTTGAAATAAAACATTCTACAATAATTACAAATTCATGACCCCATGTCCTGGTGAAATATTTGTACTTAAGCGCAATGTAACCAACTCAATCTTCTATCTGCACTGCGCCCACTGCGGTACCAAACCAAGAATTTAAGACAACTGTTGACTCACCAGGGAAGACACCTAAAATCTTGCTCTTTCACAGTTTCAGAGGCATTTTTTCAAAGATGTATGAAGAAGAAAGTTTATCAATAATTTTACTGACAATGTAACGAATAAATTCACGTATGTACGACATTAAACGTAGACCATCAACTGTGTTTTAGTCAGTAAAGGTGGCTGGTACTTAGAAGATGCCGGCTAGATATTAGTTACTGATGTAAGGACAACATACTAGCACAGTGACAGCACCGCTAATTCCCATTGAATCCGGACTATATTACAACCAGACACTGAGAGATAGCTATGCTAACTTGCAGGAGCTTTTTAGGCTAGGAATTGACCCAGCAGGGAGTATAGCAATATGTTTATTGAGCGTAGGTCCCATAAGAAACCTTTTGGATAAAGACATTCACAAGTTCTTGGAAGGAATTTTCTGAGGTAGTAATACATATGTTTATGTATGTTTACAGTAATTATACTTAATTTGTTATTATTTTAAAATCAGCTACAATTTACAACTATTTAGATTAAAACTTTCAACCCTACATCACTGACTGCATTTTTGATCTATTTGGAAACAGGTTTTAGTCATCCTTTAAACTAGCCAAAGCATCAACATTGGCTTCAGTGCCATCATCACAGGTTGGAAAATCAGCTTCAGCAAGATCAGAATAATGCCATAGTAATTTTGTTTAAATGTTTTTAAAAGGGGTATTTTCTTGTAACATTTAAAGTGTATTATTTAAAAATTGAAGAGCTATTTTACTTGTAGCTAGTATTCACCTTTGGGGCACATTCATTCGTTAGTCTGTTTTGTATGTATACTTATACACATTAAATTTTTAGGAGACTAATTTTTATGTTATACATGTTTTTAAATCAGTGTTAATGACATTTTTTTCTAATATTTCTTTGTATACTTTATTTTATCTGTATGTTAAGCTGGGTCGCATACTTGTCCAGCATTCAAATACGATATCAGGCGAACAGGCGATAATACACTCTGGGAAATATAACCGTATCCAAAGTAACACGTAGTGATGAACTCTCTCAGTTTGAGCTCAGAACTTTCCCAGTACTGGAAAGAGAAAGAAGTACAAGTGCTCGTTGACTTGTACACATGTCCACCTGCTGAGTTTGTCTCTTGGTTTAATAGGGTATTTTTGTTTATCAGAAAACTTTACTGTTCAGTCTTTTTGCTTGTATTAATTCAATTAGGGTTGAAATACAAAAATCAAACTTTGCGATGCACTTTCAGCTAAATCTCTTATTAGAGAAGTTATTGCTCTTACACACAGGAAATCATTACACCCACGAATATCATATTAGTAGTATCCGTCATAAAATATATGGCTAGTCTTAATCAGACAGTGGGTCTGATTGTAGTACTTATAAAATTCTCACAACTGAAAGTGTGCAATATGTTTAGTGGAATATCACAGCTGATATTTGGATCTTTCAGTCTATAGCCTGGCATACTATCATTAGGTCATGCCCAGTCCTGTGTACTAATATTTATTGATTTCTTTAAAAAAGTACTCTTAATTTCAGAATCTGCAGTGATATCTATACACAAACACTACAATAGTGTCACTGTAAAGTTTGATATGATAATGAAACCATGATATCGTTATTTTTCTAAGTCGCTTTATCATTATAATCTCAGGTAGTATAGTAATTTTTGTTTCTGTGAAAAGAACGATATATTGTTGGAAAATAATAATTGCTTTCACAGTGATATGTTGCAAGCTTCAGAATTACTTGTACTGTACGTGCTAGTGTAAAATTGTAATCTAGCTGTGCATAGCCTCAATATAAGCTCTAAAGCAAATGGGAAGGTTAACAAACGTCAATAATTGGATTCTTCTCTGGAAATTGGGTCACCTTTCCTCTACTGTATAAATTACTTTAATTTATGTTATGTTGACAACGGGGACTGCGAAGATCGGGCTATGAAGTAATTTAATTCACGAAATACGCTCATTCAAGTACATTTTTATTATTGAATCATGATTACATATTTACTGGAAAAGGAGTTGTATATAGTATAGCTTATTAAGTCAAATTTTTACAACTGAAGTTTTTAGAGAAAGTTTTCTGGAATATTCACAACAACTGTTGTAAAACTGTGATCTCAAGTCCCGATACTTCTTGCAAATTGTGTATCTATAAATATGATGTCATGCAGTTGTTCTTCAATTAATTAATTTCTTTATGAACAGGATTTAGATAGTTATAAACTTGTATAAGCCTTTGCCGCGAAATAGGTTTCATACCGAAATGACCATTCCACGAAGGCTTATAACTGCATCTGTTTCACTCCTTCCCTGAGGTGTGGGTCCCATCATAGTGAAAGTGTGGTATAGAGGTTTGTATAAGTTAGTATTCATTTTCCCTTAGATGTATGTAATACTAATGATCAATGTTTTCGTAGACAGAAGCTTGTCTCCTAGCTACAGCAGCCTGAGAAGTCACCTTAGAACTCAGAAGACAGTTGCTGTGGAGTAAGCACCAACGCATCTTACTTGTGTGCAACAAAGAATTTGTTTCTTGTGTTAAACAAATATTTGAGTATTTATTTTGCTCTACGCGTTCACCTTATTCTAGCAATAATACACCTCCTTCAAATATGCCATTTTGTGAAGCTTAATATTTACCTGCTTACTCCCGTTTTATCTGGGAATACCACAGAATAACGTTTTTACCGTTCCTTGGGCCTACCTCTAATTTTCATAATACGTTTACCATTACAGGTGTAACAGTTGCTAGAACGATGTTGATCAGAAGTGGTTTTATGCTTGAAATATACGTATTTGAACATGTTGTCTTATAAAGTTGTATTTTATGCTGGAAAATAACTTGGAGATAGCATAAATCTTTAAGAGTTTCGCATGTTAACTTGGTGTTTGCGTACGTTTACCAGTATATTAACATCATATGTTCTGCAGTCGTTTATTTCTTAAAAAACAGGCATTTGATTATGTTTGGCTACAGTACCATAATATTTTAACAGGAAATAAGTCCTATATTGTATGACTCTGTAAATATACTTTTGCTGTGTTGTTTACAGGTAAAGCTAGATCCAACGGGCAAGTTATCAAAACTTCAAAACTGGAGGTTTGGAACTACATGTATGCAGTATATGAATTAATTAAGACCCGACCACATATACACTGGACATTAATGTGTTTTTAGCAACAAAAACAGGAATACATATTTTTCCCCATAACTTAAACATGGCATATGAAAAAAACCCATAAAAAAACGCCTATGACAGATAAAAACTTGCTTCTTGGTTTTAGGCTTTCTTCTGCATATTTATGAGGTAACATTTCATGACAAATACTGAAACATGTGATAAACTAGCTTTACTTATTGCTATATTACAGCTCTAAGCTCCACTGATATTTCCCAGAGGGCCAAGCCGCGGTACTAAGAAAAGGAAGCCAGAGTATTCGACTTCTCTATCTTTTGATATAACCATCACATCAGACAGTCTGCTGAGACCATCTCATTGGATTTGAGTGGGCTATTTTTGGTAAACGAGACGGGCACAGTGAAGTGAACTAGTCCAAAAAAGCATAAACTAGTCCATAAAAATGTTAGGTTCAGCATTCAAATGTGTGAGACAGTTAGAGCTAGAAACTTTAAACTTTTATGGAATACACTTATTAATACTTTTTATATATATTGTTTAAACACTCTGTTTAACTTGTAGAAGTTATATGAGCATTCAACCATGATACTCAATTTTCAAGTCACATGCATACTTTGTTAATCAGTCTCTTTGTTTCAACAGTGTACTATATTTTAGTAACCTTTTTCTCCCTTTCATGATATGTTAATTATTAGAATATATACACACACATATAAGATGTATATGTATTATCTCTTACAAATCGGCATTACATACCTTTAGTCACATTTTCTAACTTCTGCACGTTATGCACATATCTTTGTAACCATACTTTTAGCCCTTATACTTCCCGTATATATTTAAGTTCTTACTTGTTATTACATGTTTAGAATTCATAATTTAGTTTTTAGCTTTAGATATATATTTTAAAGTTTTACAGATTACACAGATACGTTTAACTTCTACAAAATATACTAAATGAAAAAATCTAACTTTTGAAATTTACAGAATATATATATATATATTAAGATTCCTTCTTTTTACACCTACAATTTATGTAGGTAGAGCCTTTTATATATATACCTTTTTGTTTAAAACACACGATGTTTTTAAACTTTTAGTTACGGAGTAGACTCTTAAAGTCCTACAAATATACGTTTATTTTTACGTTTTATTTTATTTATTTTATTTTTTTTATTTTACGTTTCGCAATGAAATTAAGCACTCTTTAAATAGAAAGTTTTCATTTAGCTTTTAAAAAACGATACTTACTTATGCACAATAAATCTAATATTTTATATATATTCAGATGGCCATATATGGGTTATTGGACCCACAAAGCACAGTATCATAATCACTAGATTATACTCGTGCTACCATTGAAAGTGCGTCACTTTTTCTCCTTTGTGTAATGCTACTGTGCCTCATCATTTTATGATAGGGTACAGTGTGCTTTCTTCTGCTTCCTTCTCTTGAAGGATGATGTTGAAAGAAGATGCTGAGCTGAGGATAGATTTCGCAGTACCTTGCTGTCTAATGATGTAGCTGGTGACGATGAATTATTTTCTTCAGACGACAGAGAGTAATGTTTTATGAGATTACTTGGTACAATAGATGATGGATTTCTCACTGGTTCCAGAGCTAAGATGACTTCCTTGATCATCATCGTCTCATCCACTGCTGGCATGATGGAAAGATTGATAAAATCATCATAGTCTCTGTTTACCAAAATAAACTTGTCTTTTGCGATCTCAAGATAGTTACGGCTACTCAGCAGGTCAGCTCAAAAATGTAGATAAGTAAACTGATAAAAATTTTAACATTTATAGGAAATGTCACGGTTGATAATATTTTTTCAACTCAACCCCCCTGATAGGTCAGAATTACACACAACACTTAGAGTTAAATGTTGAAATCTGATTGGTCACGGCCAAGTCTTTCTTAGAAAGATTCTATAAAACAATCAAATACAATAGTATGTGTACGTATTCTAGGTCGAAAGAAATGTCCCATTAGCATTTGTGAATATGTTGGTTCAACTCAGATTTCGTAAGGGAGTGTCATTTTCCTCAATTGCTAGGCTCCCTGCTGTGCTATCGCTTAATAACAGCACCTCTTGAAAGCTATTATGACTACCTTCTCAAATGCGTGTGATGTTTTCAACCATTGTTTGATTTCCATGACAAAGCTTTGATTTCATTTGAGAAGGAGATGAAACTAACCGTACAATATCCATATGGACTATTTTTACTTAGAATTACATGACACTCCTGAAGCACACTAACTTTATTTACTTTACAAGGCAAATCCTATTAACATAAAGAGCAAACCAGAGTTTTCAAAGTTTCTATCTTCATACATAACTATCACATTAGACAACCTATTGAGACCAACTCAATGAATTATCTATCAAGCAGGCAATTTTTAAGCCTTCAAATGTACGAGAAAATGCTGTAGGAAAACGTTAGCAATGTTCAAAGTTGACCATAATTTGTAAATAATTACAGAAACATGTATTAATATTTTGAAAATATTTCAGAATAAAGATCTATGATAGAGAGTTTAGTTTATCATTACTGTAAATTACAGTGTCGTCACAGAGTTTTTCAGAGTATGGTTAGCAGTATATATTGACAACGAGTCATTTCGTTCTTGAAATATGGGCATTTCAATAATTGTTGTTATAGCATGATAGTATGTTTACTAGATGATAAATTGTTTATAATTTAAGTCTTTAATTTTGTTAATAGGGAGGTTTTACAAAACCATTTTCAACCAGTGTTATAAGATTGTGACCTGAAGTCATTTAGCTTTTGAAATGTGAGCATCTGCATTGGTCTTTGTTATAATATGATCATATATAAACTGGATGATAAGTTATATATAACATAACTATGGCAAAGGTGATAGAGAGGAGAAAATAGCTTCAGCTGGGTTCTAAGTAAGAATTCTCATATCTGGCATGAATAATAAAATAATATTAGACACAATAAATATCAGAATTTTATAGACAATGGCTTTGTAAAAAGAGTTCTATAAAATTTGAAAGAAGTTTTGAAATTTTACAAAATTTACTGGAGCAATTCAGCGAAAGTAACTTTATAACTTGAAGATGGCTTTGATATACGGAAACATCTGTTAGCTGAGTTCTTGCACAGATCTTAAAATATAACGTTCCGTCTGTACAAGAACTCAGCTAACAGATGTTTCCTTATATCAAAGCCATCTTCAAGTTTTGTACAACGAAAAATCTTTTCAAGTAACTTTAAAACTTAGGAAGCCAGGAAAATAATAAATTATTTTTTCTCTGCTATTAGAAAAAATGCAAGTGTTTCCGAGTAATTTGACGATACTGATTCTAAAAGTCATGTTGAAAATTATTGACCAACTCTAGTTTTGTGTTATGATAGATTTATTCAAAATATTCTTATATATCGTGAAAATAACTTTTTTGGGAACTTTATTTATTCATTGGAAATTGCATTTAAGCATATTTAATCTGCATGTTTTGATAGGTTTCTTTCATGTTCACAGCATGAGCAACAAGAATCAATGGCATATTGTTCCTACTGTGCAAAAGTACAGCTTTCAGATTAACTTTAGATGAGTCGATAAAAAGTCTCCATTCTTGAGAATGATGTTCAGTACCTAATTCTTCTATTCGTGCATCAACATTTGTACAAAAACACAAAGTATCTTGCATGCTGTAGTGAGAAACAAGACTTTGATGGCGACTTTGGTAAATTAAATCTCTTGTTCCTGAGATGATAAATTGCATTACTGTAAACGAGAGCCAAGATGTTCCCCTTGCTGCTTTGATAGAGACAAGTTATGAATCAGATCATTGACTCTTCTTGTGTGATCAGATGAGGCAGTTTATGTTGAGAGATAGAATTACTAGATGAAGAGGATGAAGATGATTCATTGTCTTCTTCGTAGGATTACTCTTCTGGATGTGGCATTGGAAGACCATCACCAATGAGGTACTGGTCCATTTCAGTTGCAATATCTGGGTATTTAATGTATTGTTTAGTTTGCCTGAATATTCAGAAACATTACTCATGGAAAAATAACAGTCAGTTAGATTATATTTGGCTCACTGTATATTTGTGCAAACTGTACAACACACATGTGCAGCTCAATGTTTTTCTTGGTCACTAATTTTTCACCCAAAACAGTGGTAGTAATCTACCTTTACCTCGTGTGTGATGTTTTTCCTTAGTGAAATTGTAATTTATTTTCCACAAATGTAGCAAAAGCTGTTTGGATGATTTCTGCACTTCCGGACTTTATTTGAACTGGAGGCAGCCAGCATTTCAAATGATTTTCTAAAAAAGTAAAATTTATGTTCAAAGAATTAGAGTTTAAAAGACTTAAAAAATTGCAGAATTTGATTATATCATGGGTATAATACGAGAAAGAAGACCGGACTTTGTTTTGAATGTGCAAGGAACAAGGCGAAGTGACCAACTGAGTGAGCGAGAGGTAACTGAGAGAGAGGTGTCTGACTCCGCCCCATTTATGCTCAGCCGAGGGACTTCTTGAATATTTTATCAAACTGGGCACGTGAGATTTCGGGCACGGGAATGAAGCAAAAGTGGTGCAATTCGCTACAATTATACCGAGAACAAATAATATATATGAACAATATATTTGTAATATTACACCAATGCAATGCAATCAATTAAACTGTCCAAATGAATTTAATTTCACAGCATAAACCTATTGTACTGATTCATTGCATGATTAGTGCTGATAAAATATTGAGATATTACAATAACTCAAAATATAGAGGTGATGGACAAATTCTGAATACATTTTTGAAATAAGCACTACCAAGTTACCCCGAATCTTATGAGTTTTCTGCAGTAGCAAATTTTTTGTTGTCCAGATTATAATCAGTGGGAATAAAATGTTAACAGATTCAGGAAAAGATAAAAAAGCTATATGAAAACGAAAAATACCTAGAGGTGTAAACGAAATCAGAGATATGAAAACATGGTATTATTATTTCATAAAATCATTTTATGATTTTGCTTGTCTTATGCTGTATAGAAATATTTAAAAATGTTCTCACTGAGCTCAAGTAAAAATTTACCTTAAAAACAGTGAATGTGCAGTAGAAGTTACTTTGTCATAAGTGAAGGTTGGGGTGTAAAATGTGATTTATTTACTTCATCAAATTTACAAGATCACTAAAGTATGGTTTCTACACGAGAGTAGAAAAAGCTACCAAGTGTTATTGGAACCTTCAGTTTTGCCATCACTTTCTGTATGATTATTTTACCAATTTACTTGGAGCTTCTCATGCATCAATGACCTGGTTTGTTAATTAAAAAATCCTATAGATTACGTAACAAGTTGGCTAAAGAACACCCAAGAGTATGAATTTATTGTAGTCTTTTATTGTGGAAATAACGAAAACGCTCATGTATTTGTTTTAATGAAATTCATTTGATTATAGGAAAACGTATTGTACAGAAACAGAAAAGCTGCCCTAGTTCCACCAAATTGCACCAATAAGAAAAACTTTTCTTCATCATTATATACCAAAAAAAGGACTGCTTGATCTCGGAGAGACATTGAAGAGGTTGTTTGGTAGAGTTTACTTGATTGGATGACACCATTCCACGGAATAGTGATATTAAATCTTTGAATAGTGTTATGTAAGGAAATTATTTGAAAAACGTAAAGTATGTACAGTCATAAAATATTTAGTTGAAATACAACAGCTGAATGAAAGCGACTGATATTTTGCCAGTTTACTCTAATACACCTAGAAGCATAAATTGGACAAGAAGCTCATATCAAGGTGGATACCGTCTATAGAGTTTGCTGTGATACAAAGCGGAGGTTAGAATAAGTTTCGTCTTAAATTATGTAAAACAAAGGAAGAAAACATACAAAACAGTACGATATTATTCAGATGGATGATTGGTAGAGTAGTATAGTTGCAATTTTATGAAGACAAATGACTGAAATTATATCGAGAGTTGTTACTCCTTTTGGTGCGTAATAAAGCCTCAATAACAACGTAGGTATGAGTTAAATTACAGTATTTATTATTTGGTGAAGAAATGAAGGAACATTGAACTTATTTTATGGTTTCTATGAATATGATGACGAATTTAATAAACCTAGCTAGAATACATAATTTATTATCGATATATATTTTAAGCTCTTCGCGAGTCTGTGTACAAAAAGTTGAAGCTAGTTGTTTACAAGATTAAGAAATGGTGTGAATTTCAGAAGAAGAAGGTATTAGTGTATTTTCAAAGTTAACACGATGCCTGAAAGGATATTATTGATAGCCAAAAAGCAAGCCAAATGTTGTTTAACTGTTAAGATAACCATGTGATATTTGGTTATCTGTGGAGGGGGACTAAGTTTACAAATTATTTTTTAAACAAGAAATTGCTACATAGCGTGATATAAAACATTGAGGTAGAAGCTCAGTTTAGTTTAAGGAGAAAAACCAAACCATAGCATACAGCGTAGAAAACAGATGTAGTGAATAGTATCTGAAAGGGAAATAACTATTGTTGAGGTTGTTTATTTACTAACACTGTAGATAATCCTCCATGAAAGATAGCGTTACACAATCATTCTGAAAATGAGTTTGTACAAAAGACTAGAAGATTAAGAGCTAAATTTCATAATTCGATTCAAAATAGGAAAATACATAATATGTAAGAAAATTTCGATTATTTTGCTGGTTGGTATTTTGTATTTCAGTAAGCCATACGAGATAGGCTTATACATCCTTTGAAACTACAGTAGGTCCAAAAATAGGGTAAATTTTTATTTGCAATTGTACTGGTTACCTGTGATTTTGATACCTAATATAAAGTAAAACTTCAGCAAATTGTTGTGCTGAATTTAGGAACCTGTACAAGTTATCCATTTTCTGTAAAGTTAATTTGGTTTCTCCAATAAATCTCGTAACTGTTTTTTTTTAGTAATTTTGCAAATCATCTGTTAATCCAATATAAGTTCACAGAATATCTTATATGAAATAGTTTTCTCAGTAAGATGGATTGGTGTAATTCAAGAATAAGGCTAGAAAATGGTGTATGTTTAAGGTAGTTTAGAAACTTTTAAATGTACAAAGCTGGATGTGAAACCTAGTGGTTAGCATAAAGAGCTGTAGATTTGAAAGGCCAAAGGTCGAGCCAAGATATACTGCTAAACACGCTCCGCACTTTCCGCTGTGTATGTGTGACAGTCAATCGTGTTATTCGGCTAAGAGTAGCCGTGTTGACGACGGATCACTAAATGGTTGCCCCCTCGCTAGTCAGCAATTTTAAATTAGGGATAGCTATATACTTGACGGTCCCTAACATGGCCATGTGTTGCATAAGATGCAATTAATGTTCAAATATCAAATATCCTTATGTATAAAAAATGTTATACTTATCTTTAAAATATATGTTATAAAGAAGAAATGATTCTATGGTCACGTGACTGATTCTCTCATTTATATTACTACCTGTATTGAACTCTTAATTATATAAATTTTTTGTAACTTTTAGCTCTAATTAGCATAAAAATGTCATTCAGATAATTCCTGTCTTTAAACAAGTATAGAATTACAGATTTAGATAACAAATATGTTTTAACCGTGATAAAACTTTGTTTTCATTTAATTACGACTTGATGGTCCTATTTTGATGTCCTTTTTATACTTCACACTTAACAGTCCTAATAAACGTAATTATAATTACCATGAAAAATGAATCTCTTTGTGGATTGTTTTATTGTTAATCATATATTTATTTCCCTTTATTACTGTTAAAGATGATGAAACTTGTCCTACAATCTAATTTTGTATCTATCACAACGCGGACTCTATCTCTCTCTTCTTAAGGAGTGCGGGTTGGCCCTATGGTATAACTCTGAATTTCTGAGTTGATGAACCAGGTTCGAATCCTTGCGAGGCTACGAAATATTCCTTGCACTTGAAGCTGTGAGTGTGTTGTAAGAGTGACAATCATTCCCTTATCGTGGCTGGTAGATTGCTGCTTAATGGCTGCCTTCCATCTGATTAATAGTTCAAAATTAGGGATGGCGGCTGTTAGCCTCAGTAGCTTTGCTATAAATATAAAATGCAAATTCAATACTTTTCTTAACTTCATAATTTCCTCACAGGAGAGTGAGATACGTATAATGATTTTGTACCACATCTTTTATTTACACGTTTTCTGTTATTTTGATCCTTTCAGAGCTACATCTTGAATGTAAAGTGGTTTCACTCTCTGATTAATGTTATATTTAAAAATTGTTTATTGTAATCATAAGTTGTGAATTCAAATGT
The DNA here is from genome assembly GCF_000517525.1 of Limulus polyphemus. Taxonomy (NCBI): domain Eukaryota; kingdom Metazoa; phylum Arthropoda; class Merostomata; order Xiphosura; family Limulidae; genus Limulus; species Limulus polyphemus. The sequence goes on from NW_013666786.1 coordinate 162,664, forward strand.
TGATAAAACAAAGAAATTGCCTCGCAAATGTAAAGCCATTTCTTTTTATTTTAAATATACGAAGGGTTAATGAATGAAATATATATATGTATACACGATTCTACGGTTGAACATATATCAGATGTCAAGGTATACTGATAGGCAAATCTTCATTTCTTTCACGATTATTCAGATTATCTTATTTAGCTAAAAACTAGTTTGATATATAATTGTATAAATAGCTAAATGTGAATAAGAATACAGGACATGGCTAATTCGTGTTTTCTTTACCACACAATACTAAGTTGCCTACTTTAATTTCCTTGTATCGATAATACATTTTTCTTTAGTTTTGGAACATTTTGCAGCATATAGATTTCCTTATGTTATATTTCAAAGAACCTACTGTTAAATGTTTTAAGACACATTGTGTCCTGTAAAACCATTCTCAAAATTTATATTTTGTCAAAGATAATTTACAAAACAGATGTTATCAGGACTGTAAAATACCCAGTATATTTAGTGTATTCAGATCTGTATTTTTATTTGTGTTATATATATGTGCCAGACAATTCAAAGCCATTTTGATTAACTGCTTAATATTACTTTCTATATAACAGTAAATGTAAAATTGCGTATTAAATAGTGAATGTGGAATTTAAATACGTTGTTAACTCATTTATTGGAATCCATCTGGATCTTGTATGTATTAAACTTTATTTTAAGTATATATATATATCAATATAGATAGATAGATTTTATTACATTTACACTTTTACGTTTACAGAATTGTTATCCTTAAACTTTATTTTAAGCACATATATATCAATATAGATAGATTTTATTACATTTACACTTTTACGTTTACAGAATTGTTATCTTTTTGTGAAAGATAAAAATTTCCATCTTTTGACCATATGCAATGTTTGAAAAACATAAGTGTATACGCTTCTTAGTATGCGCATCGTGTGACTGTTTTTTTCAGAAACTAATATTAACAAAGTGTATAAAAGCAAAATAATAAATTTAACGACGTCAATCCATTTATTGCTGTTATTTTTCAATACTTTTATTCATGGCATGTGCGCTTAGGTCTGTCTTTTTCCGTTGCGTGTCAGAGCCTGTAATGTCTAAATATATAAGCTCTTACAAAATGCTGTACATATAGTGCACTTTAGGAAATATTGAACCGAAGTGTTCATTCCTATGGTGTTTTAATACATAGTCGTTGTAGTCATTACGGTGGCTTGTGCGTGACATGTTTTGAAAATCAGCTGGTAAGTACGAAACTAGGACACATTTGGTTTACTTCTGAAATTATATTTAGCAATTTAACTTAGACTGTCATAAATTCGTACTTATAACTGATGCACCAAAGTAAGAATGTCTAATACCTCTATTTGTACTGTTTACATCTGGTGTCGTGTTTAAGAAACTCCAAGACTGAATTTAGTTTTCTGTAAATATTACAATGTTTCTGTTCATTCTGGCCCAGCATGGCCAGGTGGTCAGTGAGCACGACTTGCAATCTGTGAGTCGCGGGTTCGAATCCCCATCCCACCAAACATGCTCGCCCTTTCAGCCGTGGAGGCGTTATAATGTGATGGTCAATCCCACTATTCTTTGGTAAAAGAGTAGCCCAAGAGTTTGCGGTGGGTGATGATGACTAGCTGCCTTCCCTCTAATCTTACACAGCTAAATTAGGGATAAACAAACAAACTGTTAATTCTATTTTGTGTATGAGTCTGCGTTCTTAGCGCTGTTTGCGGCTCCTGATACCGAACGGCTTATGAATGGTTAGAAGTTACATTTCCTGATGGCATACTATCCTTTCTATTGTTTATATATTACATATCTTAATTTTTTTTATATAACTACATTGTCTTTGAATAAGTCCTGTGGGGTACACAGTATTTAAAAAATGCTGATATTTTTATGAGATTTAAAAGAGTTTGTTTTGAATTTCGCGCAAAGCTACACGAGGGCTATCTGCGCTAGCCGTCCCTAATTTACCAGTGTAAGACTAGAGGGAAGGCAGCTAGTCATCACCATCCACCGCCAACTCTTAGGCTACTCTCTTACCAACGAATAGTGGGATTGACCGTCACATTATAACGCCCCCACGGCTGAAAGGGCGAGCATGTTTGGTGTGACGTGGATTCGAACCCGCGACCCTCACATTGCGAGTCAAGCGCCCTAACCACTAGGCCATGCCGGGCTTTTAAAAGAGAAATTTGAATCACAAACAGTTAGAACGATTTGACAAAAAGAGAAAGTAATCTCTCGGTGTTACATACTGATGCAGTGTTCTATATTCAAAAAGTTTATGTGTCGTTGTTAAATATGGCGCAATGAATACACAACTAAGAAGAGATGGAAAAGTTGACAAAGTTTGTAAACGTATCGCTGTTTATATTTCTATATAATATTTTTTTGTATAAAATACGTAAATCAAACTGCCTACGTTCTCTATGCCTCCGTAGCTACGGTAACCATTTTTTTTAAAGTTTGTTTGTTTTTTTTTAATTTCGCGCAAAGCTACACGAGGGCTATCTGCGCTGGCCGTACCTAATTTACCAGTGTAAGACTAGTCATCACCACCCACCGCCAACTCTTGGGCTCCTCTTTTACCAACGAATAGTGGGATTTAGTGTA
>NW_013666786.1:165307-189475 GCF_000517525.1 Limulus polyphemus
GAGCATGTTTGGTGTGACGGGGATTCGAACGTGCGACTCTCAGATTGCGAGTGGAGCGTCCTATCCACTTGGCCATGTAGGACCATTTTTTTCAAAGAGAATGTTATTTTTAAAAAAGGACTTGGTACGAATATTTGTAACGTGTGCATTCGAAGGCTGAAATATGTCATTTAGGTAGGATTCACTATCTCAGACGAAAAGCTGCGGAGAAAGAATGCAGTGTAAATATTTGTATAATGACTCCACAATAGAGAAAAGAAAGGAAGACTTAGGTTTTGTGGTGCAGAACATTCACAACTTCATGTCAACAGTAATAAGTTATGAGTTATAATATATACTATAATTTGTTGATACTCAAAATTAAATTACGTTAGCTGTTTTATAGAATACCTGCTAGAATATAGCAACGCGGTGCTAAATAAGATACTGAATGAAAACCTGATATTAATTAATGATGGACTTCATGGACGGAGAAATTTTAAGGGTATCAGTTATCTAGCATTATATATTTCTTTGACTGTTCACTTTCAAAAGTTATATGAAAATCATCATATCTCTTTATCTTTTGACTTCAACTCTGAACTAAAAAACAATAACAAATGTTTCATTAGATTACTGCACAAAGGTAAGGATTTTATTTTTAGTTTAAAGTTCTTGAATACAACTGTCACAAGCGAATAAATTAAACTTTGGAAACTGCCATTCTTTATATATTTGAGTTTTTGACAGTTACAACGGTTTCATGTCATATGAACGTAAAAAAACACCTTGCTTGTTAAATCATTTTGTGGTGCTCTTTGAATTTTCATAACAGAATACTCAGAATTCACCGCGTTCTAGACACCTTTGAAGTAGACATAATACTTGGAGCTGCTTGATTCGACTTTCGACAGCTGTCTTTTCTATCTCGGTTCAATGGAAGGCGGATACAGTATGACGTCACTGGTCTCTCAATTCTATTGATTGCAGTTTCTAGTTCAGAATAATAAGCTTCTTATCGTAAATCGGATCCGAACTAGGACAAAACCCACAATGTAGATCAATACTGCTGATAAGTAACTCGAGATATTTACGTGGACTATTGCTAAGCTTTATTATGAGTACTTACTTATTATGACACTTATATTTCAAGTTTTCAAAACTAATCAAATTTTAAAAATATAATCTGATTAATGTGTTTTATCCAATTTTTAATATTACAGTCTGTTGGGACGATAGTGTAAATCTCAATAGCATACGTTAATTTATTAATGATAATAATAAAGGAAAATCAGTCTTCCCTTGACCAACAGTGAGATGTTTAATATCAGTATTTGTTTGAAGGTAAGCACAAAGATACACAATGAGCTATCTGTGTTCTGCCCACCACAGGTATCGAAACCAATTATAATTTAAACGGAATTCCATAATATTTGACAGAGACCATTGTTCAATTTGAGCTTTCTAATCTTTATAATACTGAAATTCCTACCATGACTATATAATTTTTCACAGCAAAGTACACAGAATCAAACATCTATAATATTTTGAGTTCAAATGTAAGGTATGTTAACAAGAAATAGACATAAAGACATTAAACTGCAAATAAGATGGATAGATCATTAGGTTTTAAAACAGTTATATGAATTAAAATAACTTAAAAATCCCATAAATATTATGTACACATCATCATTATAAGAGACCTAACTGCATTTCTTTGGTTTGCTGACCCAAGCTGTGCTGGTGAGCCTTGAGTAGGCGAAAGTACAGTTCAAAGCAAAGGGTGCGACGAATAAAGAAATGTATTAGGCCTCTACGTCAGATTATGTTTTCTATTTTATCTTAGGTGTGGGGAATACTACATGTCGAAACTTCGTTATGCTTATAATAATTGCTAAAATCATAAGCAGAGAAAATAATGTAAATAGAAAAAAAAAGAATCTAACTTTATTGAAAAACAAACAGCTTAACATTAATCTGTATTCGGGTGTAAAATTATATTTAGTTTAATTTTTCCTATTTAACCAGTTGTGTTCGATTTGCTTTTCTTTTGTTGCCTTGCGATGTAGTATGGTTGTTGACACTGCAACACGTAACGGTTTCAGTAATTGTTCCATAAATAAACTGTATCTACTGTCGATGCTAGGTAAACCCAGCGAAACGTAGTTTTTGAAAACTGAAATAAAAAGGTTTTAAAACATATTACTTGCTTTATAATTTTCACGTTACGCGTTCTTCATTTAATTTCATTGTTCAGATTACTATATGCATACTACTTTCTCGTGAAAAAGTATTAAAATGGCCCACGAATACTGTTAGAAATGCGATTTTGTTTCTCCTGCATAGATTCACAATTACAACGTTCTGAAAAGTAGCATACATCACGCATCCTCATACAGAAACTCGACTGAAAGGATAGTGTTAAAAGCAAACATTTCATCGTTTATTAATAAATATTAATAGTTTACCAGATACGATGCTATATTATTTCTGGGATGTTATTAGATATTTATTTGAAAAATATAGTAACAATTCCGTATTTTTAAACTTAATTGGGAAAGAATTAAAGGTTCTAACAATGTTGAACCATAGAACTGTATTTAGAGTTTCATTTTCAACTTAATTCCTGATTGTATGTATTATTTTATTACAAGTTACAGCTTTTACAGTTGGGAATAATATTTTTAAAACAGGTACGACTTTTCGATTACTAATGCGATCATTCGCAAGTTTTAAAAACCCTCTTTACCGTTAAAAGTTGTGTACTTAAGAATGATCTCACCAGTAATCGAAATGTCGTACCAGTTTTAAAATATTCTTCCTTACTGCAAAAGATGTAACTTGTAATTGCATGTATACTTATTTAATTGGCTTATCTAACAATAATGGTGTTCATATAAGAATAAATACCAACATCTTTAATTTTTTCTAAGTAGCTTCTTAGATAGGAACTGATTTTATAGCATTTTTCTTTTCAATTTTAAAACTTAAGGTAGCCATCTGGCAGGTACAGAGATCGAACTTATATTTTATATAACAGTTTGATTTTTACATATTCCTGAAGTACATCTACCGTATTTTTATATACGATACACCTTTTACCGCACTCAATGATGTCTTTTTAGTCACTTTTGAATACATTATTAGTTTCTATAACGCCAGATATTCCAACTTTTGCTCAATTGATATATATGTTACAGTACATTCATAGAAACCAAAGATAACGAGAAGCCTGAAGAGCGAAAAATCAAAGAAACAAAATACCGTTAGTCAGGTATATTTACATTTATTTCTTGCTTTGTGTTTGTCCCCGGGATAACAACGCTAAAATTCGGGGTTCGATTCAGCAGATAGCCTAATGTGGCTTTGCTCTGAAACAAGCAAACAAACAAATCCTTTTTGCTCTTCAAGTTAAATAGGTAACTGAAATTTCAATCCTATATTACTCAGCAAATAATAAGTTGAAAAATACTTATCATGTCTACGAAAACTTGGTTTGATGTTCAATAGTCTTTGAGTGACCTGGCAAGAACATGAAATCGATCAGTACGTAAAGGACTCCTACAAGTGCGAAGCACCTTGTATTCCAACCTAAGTGTTGTGGGTGATCATCTGAACAAAGGAAAATTTTCGAAAAGTGCCCAGCAAAGCGAAAACAGATATTCCCTAATATGTTTGAAATGTTACTGTTAGAAAAAAAGAGAAAGATTTATGAAGATTTTAATATTCTGAGCAAATTCTGTATCTCAACATGTTTCTCCCTGTCACCATAAACCTCTTTAACAGTGAGTGCGCAAACTACTTGAAATACAAAGAATAACGGTCTAAAATAGAAAGTATAGAGATCGAGCACGTTACATTAAGACGATTTTAAAGCCTCACCACGTCGTTACAGTCTATGACGTCACTTCCGATAATTTTCTATATGACCACCGTGTATCTTGACAATAGCTCTGCAGCGTAGTTTTACTGCAAAAGGCTCCGCCTTAAAGCTGTTATGTCTAAAGTACATCATACCTTCTGGATTTTTTTTGCATAATCCATATCATGTACAAGGTCGGCGGTTTCCAAGTGTCTATTTCAACAGTTTGATCGTACAGAAATCTATAGGCAGTTTGATCAGCATGTTTCATTCTCCAGCTAGCTGCTTTAGGTATGCGACCGTTGAAGAGGAGTTATGATTATTTTAGTGAAACCATACCATCTTGAACTTGTTTCCAAAAGGAGATCCTTCTTCATTATATTGAGTACTGTTGCCTCGGACACTTGGACTGTTTTTCCACTGCTCTTTATGTTCATGGATTCTCACTACAGCTAAGGTCCGACTTGTTACAGGCCTCTTTCTTGATGGTCCTACCCCCTCCCAAGCTGATCCATATTTCTTTGTTTTCCAATGCCATTAAGTATAAAGGATATCTCCATCTTGGAAAATCTAAATCCCAAACTAGAACACATTTTTATGATCTGACTGTATGAATACCTTGCTTCGGAAAGGGCTGTAACACATCTTTCCCAAAATCAATATATTTTCAGAGACATCAAACTACTCACCAACGCCAACAATGTACCAATATCGTCTGATATACTTCGCTTCCCTTAATATCACTTGTAGTTGTCACGTAACTTGTAGAATATTCAAAATATTATTAATTTAACGTACTCAACCCTTTATAGTGCAACCTTTTGTATCAATATGGTTCGGTATTAGAAATAATAATTTCTTATCTCCAAGAGAATTGTATTAACTGTGCGAGTTAATTCATGCATTTTTATAGATTAAAAATTTATCAGTCAAAATATTTGCCAGGTTAAACGCTAACTGTTTGCCTCAGTTGATGACTTTAATTCTTTATTCGACAATAAGAGACGATTTTCTACAATTTTTCTAGTTCTCCAACCTAGTATCAATTTCTACACCGTATTGCATTTGTTATATTTTAAAGCATGTCAGTTTGGCATAGTTAAATGCCTTAATCTGGAGTCAGCACAGCTCGCAAAATCAGTTTTATCTTATTAGCTGGACTTTTTAGATGTTTAGAACATAAAAATAAAGGTGTTGACTAAAACTGATCAGGCTTGGTCTTGTGGTTAGGGCACTCAACTCGAAATCTACGATTCGAATTCCCATCACCAAGCATGCTGTGAATACGTTATAAGGTGATGGTCAATCCCATTATTCGATTGGGTGGTGTTGACTAGCTCTATCACTTCTACAGTAAGAACGACTAGTGTAGGTAGCCCTCGTGTAACTTTTGGCGAAATTCAAACCAAAATAAAAGTATCAAAAATCAGATCACTTAAATAATAAGGATCCAAACCGGGGCATAGCCTTGATTTATCCTTCAACATTAGCTATCACTCAGGTGACTTTCGCCACCATAAATGAGTACATACCTATTGATATTACACTTACAAATAATACAGTTTTAACTGTGGCCGGTATCTACTGCTCTCCGTCAAGGATTTTAGATACTAACCTATAACAGAACACTGTCAATCATAACAAGAAATATGTAGTAACAGGGGATCTCAACAGTAAACATAAATATTATGGATGTACTACTACTACAAGAAATGATGTTTTGCTCTTAAAGTTTCTTAATAACACATATTCAGTATTATTAAATGATGATACACCTACACATTTTTGTAATGCAACCAATACATGTAATATAATTTATCTATGTATTACTTCAAAAGAACTAAGTCAGAAACTCAGACTTTCAAGACGGACAGTAAAATAAGGAATGAAATTAAATCATTAAAACAAGATAACTGGACCTCGTTCTGTGCTAAACGAAATGAATAGAATGACCTATAACACTTTTGGAAACATCTTAAACTACACACACATAGTCACAAAACTCACAAAACCTGCCCTACACTAGCGTATGACAACAAAACCGACTACATAAATATCCAAAGAGCGGAGGCATTTAAAGAGCACATACAAAACATTTAAAATGCATAATGACCTTGATACCGACAACTATCAACTAAATTATGTAAATGACCTAATTGAACAAAATAAAACAATATTCACACTAATGTTTCCTGTACACACACAAACAAATAAACATAAAAGATCAAACATACACATAGGACGCTTATGTTACAAGTGAAACAACAATAATACAGGTTTCAATAGCCTTTCACATCGGGTAGGTCAAAGTGTGCCTGTCACAACCTTCCACAGAGTTACTTTCAAAATTTAATTAAACTACTTTATTTTCAACATATACGAATAAATTCGGCATAAAATTATATTATATTGATATTATATAAGTTTTAAGTTCCTGCTTTTTTAAGACAATATTAAAACAAAATCATAAATTACCACTTGTGAGAGAAATGTCACATTTTTTCTCTAGGCATCCCTCTTCACTAATTTATTTACCATCCCTCCAAGAAGTAAGAAATTTAACGTAAGTTACTCATTATATAATTGTCATCCCTCAGGCAAAGCATAATTTCCATAGCCTTCAATCTAGTTTGGTTACAGAGCCATCAAATAGAAAATCAGACCCCTCTTGCTACATCCACATGTCACATCCTCTCTTTCAGGATTTGCCAATAGTTCTCTCTTACATTCAATACTATATTATTTATAACCAATAGAAAGCCAAGGTTTCTATCTGTCAAATGACATATTATATTATGTTGTTTCTTTAGAGAGAAATGTTAATTTCACTTTCAGTACAAGCTTCGTTCCCACAGAAAACACATCGAATATCTTGGATGAATTTATAACGGCCCTTGTCGCATAGTTTGAAAGGCAAAAAAATTGTAATGGGACATATTCTGCTTTTTGCATATTATTATTCTGTGTTCTTTAAAACATTATTTAATTAAATAGAAAATATTTATTGTAGTAGTACCATTAGTATAAAAACGTAGTATTAAGTGTCATCAACAGTCGACAGCAAAAAGAAGACGACCCAGGTAAATACTTTATTTCTTGTTTTTTATGTGTATTCTTTCTTTGTTATTATAAAAGTAGCTAAAATGTAAAAATTAGAAGCTTTTTATGTTATGTTGGGTAAAATAAAGAATAATAAAAATTTTTCACGCGGTCACCCGTGGGTTATGTAATTCGATAGGGTAATGTGAGCTGCATGTTCGCCAAGTAACCTCAAATTTTATGCGAGAATATTAGTTTAGACACAGTTCAAAGGGTAATAAAACAATTACATCCCAACTTACCACTAGAAGGCGCTGCAACTCAGATACAGTTGCTGGTTTAGGATAGTGGTTAGCAATTTTCTGGCTCAATTCCGCCAACCAGTTCTCAATAGGATTATAATCTGGAGACTTTGCTAGCATGGGAATCTTGTAGCATTCTCCTGGTCGAGATAATTCTGTGCAATACATGTAAAATGGGCAGAAACATTGTCATCCTTAAACACAAAGTTATTGCTAAACCTTGCCATAGCATATGGCAGAAATAATGTCTTCCTGTGATGCCTGTAAGAGGGACCATTGACATCTTCCTGGAGGATATGAATAATAGTTTTCCCACCATGATGAATAGCTACCCAAACATATACTGCACCACCTCCTGTGTGCTCCATGTGGGAAATACAGTATTCCCTTATCTGTTCTCCAGGCTAAACGGTGAACACAAATCATTTAACAAGCCGGAAACATGTCTCACCTGAAAAAAATGACATATCGCCAGTGTCCTAACTGTAAGTTTGCATGCTGTCTTGCCCAAGTAACATGGTGACGGTGGTGAATTCTGGTTAATATCGGTTTGCAGATATCCCTTCTTGCAAAATAACCTTGTTTCGTCAGTCTCCTATTCACTGTTCTTTGGGATACCCTGGAACGAATGTGTTCATGCCATTCCTGTCGTAAAATGTTCCAAGATTTCTTTCGATCTTGATATGTTAACTTGATCAAAACATGGCCATCTCAGGTAGTAGCTTTATGGCATCTACCAGTAGACTTTCCTGGAACAACGCATCATTCTACACCAAATCCAGATAAATTGTCCAAACGAAACGTTTATCTGTTTTGACTATCCCAAATATTATACCAAAAGCATACCTTTTTATAAAATAACAGGCGTGTATTTGTGTTTTGACAAAAAATGCTTAAAAACAATTTATACAGGCCAGAATAACAACTCATAAACGTTTATCCAATCATACGCTACCTTCTCTGTTACTACTCAGGCACTTACTCAATAACTACTCCATGTATGTAGCCAATAACATTCATATGGAACAGTATACAAACATTTTGGCCAGGACTGTAGATAGTTTTAATAAAAGAGAGTATACTGTCACATGCTTTCTCGACGTAGATAAGGCTTTTGATTCAATTTGGCATTCAGGTTTAAGGTTCTGGATGTTACAAATCGAACTACACTGGTTGTCCAACTTCATAGATAATCAAAAATGTCGAGTAAATGTAGAGGGTACGAACTCAGAGTATTTTACTTCTGAGGCGGGTGTTCCTCAGAGAAGGGTAGTTAGTCCCATTCTCTTCATCATGTATCTAAGCATATGCCACTAACTGACATAAGTTTTTGTTTTCCTTTGCAAAGGATGATGTAGCAATTTGGAATAATTCCCACACTCCCTCCAAATTTACAACCCATGATTAATGACATAGCTGAATACTGCCAAAAAGACAAAAATAAAAATTAATGTACCAAAAACAGGTCCTTATGTTCTCAAAACCCAATAAAGCTTGTAAAACCAAACCCGAGATTTACCTAGGAAAACCCTTCTTCAGACTCGAAACTAACCTGTAAACACATGTAAATGAACTCGAAAAACAAAATCTGGAAGCAGGTGAACTATGTCAGGGTTCTAACTGGAAATAACACAGGCTCATCGCCGAGAAACATTTTAAAAATCTACAAACAATACATACGGCTGGTAATCGATATGCCTACCCGGCTTAAATTAACGTTACACCACATATAATTAAACAAAAATTACAAACTATATAACACTCAGTTTTCACTACAGCATGTAAAGTTCCATACATAACCAGTTTAGTTTTCCAATTATGCGAACATAGAGCCACTCTGTGACAGACTTCTGAATAAACTCGTCACCTACTTCCAGAAAAACTTAAAGAAAAACAAACTAGTACGTTTACTTGATCGCTATGTCACACATGATGGAAATGAGCCTAAGTTCCTCTCCCTTATAGATATCTATAATAATAAAATGGTGTGTCAGTTTGTCTGTGTGTGTGTGTGTGTGTGACTGCTATAGCTCCGAGAGGAAAGAATCTAGAAACCACAAATATTGCAAAAATACTAAGGGGACCCTAAGGGTGTGCATCTGGATATTATTACTTATCCCCGTGCATGCGCGAACGCATCTTTTTGTGAGGAAAGCTAGCGAAAATCCACATATAAAAGAAGTGATTCCATATATTACAAATAGAAATCGCAGACAGACAGACACGCATGTGTGTGCATGCGCGTGCGCACGTGCGTGTTTATGTATGTATGAACACCATAGCTCCTAGAAGAAATAACCTGAAATTTTGCACCCATACAAAGTGGACCCTGAGGTTGTACACCTGGGTCTTATTACTTATCTTATCCATCTGCATGCGCGTGCGCATCTTTTTAATGAGGCAAGCTAGCGAAAAACCATATACAAAAGAAGTGGTTCCTTATATAACAACCTAATAACCCGAGAGAAGCCGCGTACTTTCGCTTGTCTACTATAAGTACAGCAATCAGCCACCTACTGCTAGACTTACTTAACCATATTTGTGTGGTGTATTCACTATGTATTATTAGAGTATTAATGTTAAATACATCTATAATAATAAAATGGCGTGTTTGTGTGCACACAAGGAAAGAACCTAGAAACTTGAAATTTTGCATACATACTAAGTGAAACCTGAGGGTGTGCACCTGAGTATTATTACTTATCTATGCACGTGCGCATCTTTTTATGAGATAAGCAAGCGAAAAACCACATAAAAAAGAAGTGGTACCTTATATAAAAACTTCTAATATACAGAAAAGTCAAATGCGTTTTGGTAACAATGCGTTCCAACAATGGCTTTTATACCATGTTGCTTATCAATTAAAGTATAACATAATATTGTTGAAAGGAGAGGGAAATCCACTTTTTACTTAAATAATAAAACTTTGAGGACAGCTGTTTAGTGGATTATTTTATTTTAGAAAATTTATTACAACGTTTCGACCACTCGTGTGGTCATCAGCAGGTAAATTTATGATATAGTGTTAAGTTTTAGTAATTTACTCGATCATTTTGTTCCAATTTAGAATAGATATAAAGAGACACCAGTATTTGTATTTAAATTAGGTTTTAAATCGCGGATAATAAACGCTTCTTTAATTTTTCTTCTATTGATATTGTTTTCTTTACATAATATTTTAAAGTTGTTGTTATTGATTGGATGTTGATTTGTCATGCTCTGTTCATAAATGTGTGATGGGCCTAAAATATACAATGACACAAAGAAATGTTCCAGCCTTAGGAATCAAAACTGGAATATTTGTTTGTTTGTTTAATTATGCACAAAGCTACACAAGGGCTATCTGTGCTCTGCCCACTACGGGTATCGAAACCCGGTTTCTAGCGTTGTAAGTCCGGAGACATACCGCTGTGCTACTGGGGGGCAAACTGGAATAGAAGATTTAACTAGAAGATTAGTGCAACAATCTCCGTTTTCATTTCTTGATGATCGATATCTGTTTCATTAACTTCAGTGGATGTGTGACTTTTATTTGTTGTATTAGTTCTTTGTTTATCTCTGATTCCAAGAGAGCACGAAGATATTTCAAGGCAAAAAAAATAACAGAATGTGGTTCCCTAAAATACCCAAAGACAACCAAAACCTATATGATTTCACTCAAGAAATTTCACGTAGAATTCAAGGATATTTACTGAAAAACCATAAAATTAAACAAAACATCACAAAACGCCAAAGAAAGAATTAAGAAATAACCCACAAATTATATTAAAGGCTGATAAAAGTAGAAGAACTGTAATTATGGAAACAGAAGATTACAACAACTTAATGGAACAACATCTAAATGATTCAATCCAATTTAAGGAACTAACCACAAACTTTAATGAAAGTTATGGAAACAACTGAATAGCCTACTTTTAAAGTTAAAAAAGAACAATGATATAACTGAAGACATGTACAACATCTTAAGAGTAACTAATGCACGTACCCCTTGTTTGAGGATTTCCCTCTCCTTTCAACAATAAGATAAGTATGTTTGAATTAAATTAAGATGTAGTGGAAAATCGGTGTTGAAAGCAGGAAGTTGGTGAAAGAGTAGCTGTTATGTGTATACTTTTTAAGAAATGTATATTTTTGGAGGCTACAGTTATTATTATTTTTTTTAATTCCATCATCCTAAGAAGCTCTTTTGTGAGTCACAATGTCACATTATTAAGTAATGGTAGGAGATCTAAATGTAGTTTATACATATCATTATGTTTTTGTTTGTGTGTACATATGTGGTATTTTCACTAGCAATACACATCAATCTTCATAACATTCCAATGTTTCATAACTATAAAAATATTCAACTTATTGATTTCAGAAAAGTTATATTCATAACAATGTTTCATATGAACTATATACTACCTTAAAACCTAGAAAATTTTAATAAGATCATTCTTACTATATTGGAATTTTCAATACATTCTGGTTGCATTCCCAATTTAAAGTTTTTCTTTCCACAAAATATTTCATAGATACCTATAAAATTGTAAAATAGTGTTTGGTGGACTACACAGTTACAAGGAAAAAAAATTAGGTTATTCATAATGATGAAGTCACAACAATAGATTAAAACTATACAAAAACAGAAACAACCTAAGTGATTCAAATTTTAACCAAAAATAATTTTTTCATTTGCATATCCATTACTAATCACAAATATTTTACTAAAGACACTATGTTGATAAAACATTAAGACATGACAGCTCTGACACTTTAAAGAACTAAGTAAATATGTTAATAAAATCAATTTTTAAAAATAAAATAACATCAAAAACTGATTAAACAGTATTTTCTCTCAAGAAAGCCTCAACTGAAAATCATTAAGTTAAGAACTTTTATTAGTAATTACAACATTTTTCAGTTTCAGTGATGTATATTTTTTTTTCTGTCTTGTCCACCTACTATATCGAGATAAAATATTTAAAAAGAAAACTAAAAAAATGTTCTAAAAATTTTTTTCTTCACTTCTGTTGGAGCATAACTATGATCAAGTCATAAAAAATATACCTTCTCAGGGTAAGAATGTATCACTCCATTTATAAAACTGAAACATATTATATCTGAAAAAGTATGCATGTAGTGAATTAACCTTTTTTTTATCAGTTGAATAAATGAAAGGTTTACTTATAAATTTATATTTCAAATTATTAGATAAATCAGTGTAATATATATCCACCAACCTTTGCCATTAAAAACTGCAATTTTTGGAGAAATAGTTTGAAGTTTCTTGACGAGAACTGCTGCTCCCTCCTTGAGTTCTTTTCTGGTAGTAATACAAAACAAAGATTAAATTTAGCGATGAAAAAAAAAACACACACACAAAAGAAATAAAGAAAAACTACTTACATCTTACACCCTTTTGTCATTTACTTGTTTTTGCCTATGTATGCTCTCTGAACATTGGAATGCATTTCAATGAAGCAAATCAATTGCGATGTACTTTGACAATTATACAATATCTCAAAAAAAAGGGAAAAAACATTAGTTATATGTCAAAATTTTAAGATTACAATCTTTTGGAATGAAAAGAAAATAAGACTTCTCTAATTTTTCTAGCAAGCTATAGTGCCAGACTGACAGTTCCTCTTTAGAAATATAAAAAACTTCATATAGATTCAATCATCTTCAGTCAATGAGAATATTATAAAATGTATGTTCAGTAGTCAAAGTGCTCAATTAAATCTTTTACATCTGAAAATAATTTGAAAAGTAAAATCATTTAAAATCTATTAATGCACTTAAAGATTTTTGACAAGAACAATCAAAAACTGAAGTTCCCAATTTAGACACAAACTTGATATATTCATCTTTATGCTTCAAAAGGATGTAGAAGATTTCTTTACAGTGTGGTATTGACTCAAATATCAGGTTAGTTGAGCTAACCATCATTTTTGAAACTTTTTGATTAATCAATGAAACACACTTGAAACAAATGGAAAGAGTAACTGTCCTACTTAATTTCCTCTGCAATGTATAAGAATATAACCAAGATAAAAACCTAAATCGGCCATCAAATCTTCGGTATTTTGTAAGAAGTTAAACTTATGTTTTGTAGGGCTTTGAATGTTTATACCAGTCTATAACACATCAGGTATTCTTTCTGTAAGTACGAGTCAGACAACAATGACACTTGAGCATGGCAAATTTATTTCAAAAGGAATCTGATCAAAAAATAATTTCATAAGTCAGGTGGAGAGAACTTAATAACTGGCAGAGTAATTAGAACCAGATACATTCTGAAACAAACAATATAATCACAAAGCATATTGAGAAACATTTTCACCTGTAAGCTAAATACACAAATCAGGTATTTGTTTTGTAATTAGGAGCTGTTTCTCTGTAATGTAATGGTATAAACACTATCAAAGATGTATTAAAAAATTAGTGTACATATAAAAGTAAAGGTTAGAAATGGTATAAGTGATTAATTGAATAAACATACTTTTATAATACATGTTCTTCATAAACTTCTATTTTTAACAAGATACTTTTTTAAAGTTTATGAAAACACAACTTAATAACACTGTTATGAACTTCTACCATTTGGCTTCACAGTTTACAAAAAAAAGCTATTATGCCAAATTGTAATGTGTTTTATTTGTCTGCAGGATTTCATATTTAGTGATACATTCTTGAAATATATTTTCACAAAAAGGGCATATTTTCAACTGGGTTGATAAAAATGTTATGTGTTTGTCCAGCTCTAGTCTATGTCAGGGGTCTCCAAACTACGGGCCGTGGGCCGGACTTTGAATTATCTGGCCCGCCAACAGTTTATTAAAGTAATAACATAATTTTTTAATATTATAAAAACAAAAAATAAAACGTAATTGAGCAAAAGCCAATCTAGTTGCAATACAATTTGAAACAGTTACTTCTTTAAAACATGGTACTTTTGTTGTATACTTGTATGTGATCTCAAATTATTTTCCCAAATGTACTGACGAATAACTTTCATGTACAAAATACTCATTTTGTTTTCACATTTATTAGCAACTAGGTTGTAGGTGTAGTATAATTTCTTTTTGTTAAATTATTTATTTTTTAAACTAGACAATCTATTACAATAATACTCAGTTTTTGTCTGTCTTGAAAATGTGTACACACCTTACTATCTAAATATCCATACACATGCTCACTTCATTTCAATAGATGTAAACAAAATGCAGAAGTAACTATACTTTAGTAGACACTTTGTACAACAACAACATATTAAAAGCTTATTAGTTTTTAAAAAGGTCTAATGTTAGATTGCAGAAGAACACTATAGTTTATTTACTGATAATATTAAGTACAGTAAAGTTTAGTTCTAATTAAATTAAGGCAAAAAAATGTACACAAATTACAGTATTAATTTATCTCTTTATTGAATATAGGCCGTACTTAATAAAGACTTAACTAATGTTAGGCCTAACACAAATGAACTTGTAGATTTTAGTGTCTGCAATTAGAATTCTTTTGAATTATTCTAGAAATATTTTTTTTAAAAACATACTGTTGCAATAAAGATACTAATTTGATTGCAAACATTTTGCTAGTTTAATTATAATCCTAACAAATATCAAGTAAATATAGCAAACAAATTTCTGCACTTAATAAAACCCACATGAAATGATGTAAATAAAATACTAATAGGTAGAACATCCTTTTTTTGTAAAGAAAATTTTACACATTTAAAATATGAAGTATTATTTACTGAAGCGGAAGATTCAAACCCCCTATTTTAAAAAAACTACCTTTAGATGATTCTGTGAATGTGAGCATGACATCACAAACACTTTACAGGTTTAACATTGACCTACTAGTTTTTATTTAACTCTTTGCTTTAAAATATTTTATATGTTAAAGTTAATTATGTATATTTTTATATATTAGAATTAATTGTTAGCCTACTCTGATAACACTAGCCTACCACAAGTAAATTCTACATTACACTACAATAAAGAGCTGGGCACAAGGCTATCACTTTTTGACAAAAACTTCAACCCATATCACATCAAAATCTAAAATGCCTTAATTCTTCTCAGAATACACAAATGCCTATCAACTTTCAAAATTTACATAACAATTATAAGTCTATTTCAACAAATACTTTAGAATTAAGTTTTTGTTTTATAACATTTAGTGTAACTTGCAAATAAAAATGTGTTCAAAGTTACATTTCTGTGCAGCTCTAAGGAGTCTCATTTGTAAACTAAACACTTCCCAATTTTTTTCATTTTTTAGAATTTTTCTATCCATCCCAAAGTATGAGTTTATTATTGTTACAAACTATCATTCCTTCAGAATATAATCATCTATATCTTGTTTCACATGTGATTTTCCTTCTCTGTTACTGGATTTACTACTAAAGCTCTTCATTCCCACCCTTTTATCATGCCAAAGCATATGGTTTGAACAAGTTTAAATACCATTGAATAGAGCATTTTATAAGTTATTTACATCAATGTAGTGAAAACAAAGTGGTGTGAGAAGTAATTTATGGTTTCATTGGAAAGTTATTAGTTGTATCTCCTGAAATGAAAAACAATGGAAAGTTTAGAAGACTTGCGAATAAACCACAGATCTTGGAATGTTTAGTTTCTTTTGATGTTCTTTACCTTCCCATAAACATACTTACATTAAATTGGGTTTGTTTGAAAGCTAAGGAAACCTTCTATACCAAGATATCATGTACACTTAGTTACATTTCACTAGTATGGTCAAATATTCCAGTGAACAAAATCCTTATTTACTGAAAATTGTTAATTTTACTGTATTCAAATAATACCCATAAATAAAAGAAACTGAATTTTTTTATACAGATTTATCTCACCCAAGAACACTGTTATCTGCCACCATTTTGACAGGGCAGGTTGCAGATCACCAATAAATCTTTGCCAGTTTTTGCCATGTTTTTATAGCTTATAACCACAAGTAGTGACTAATGCATTCAACAAACTAAAGTATCAAAAGATATATGTTAATAAATATTAATCTTGTTGAAACTGATTGGATATATGAAATAAAACACTCTGATCAACAGTAAAATATAATTGAACTTCTCAAATAAGCTTTTAATGTTTTTTTTAAAACAGTGTCTTATAACAAAGTTCTGGGAATTATATAAAAACTAAATAAAATCAAACGAATTTTTTTGAACCAAAACTAGATACTATTTAGGAAATTTGTTCTAAGTTTCATGCAATTTGGGTATTTCTGTTTTGAGATGGAAAAGAACAATAATGGGATATCAGTGACACCCGAGTCCACAAAGGGATTAAATGATTCAACATGTATAAATACATCATACTTTGATAGATCGGCACTACTTCTTGTTGTTCGTTCTACAATATTGGTGAATCCAATTCCATGTTCAATCAGCTTGTAGTCATCCATGGCTGTCATTGGTTGTGGTATTAACCCAGATAAAAACAAACACTTCCCTACAAAATAAACAAATTAAAACACGCAAGATTAAGCATGTCCCCACATGTGCTGCAAGTTAAGTCACATCAGCCTTTATCTTCAAAATGGTGTATGTCATGTTGCATAAGGGAGTGTTTATTTTGACTACAGCTTGGTAGATCTAGGTTTAAAATCACTACTTTCATGTTCATGACAAAGTAATTAATATATATATAATAATTACAGTTTATTTATGTGTTTCTTTGAATTTTGGAAATGTTTGTCTAAAGCACAAACTCCATTAGACTCATGTGCCATGAGCTTGTTGCAGCTTATACACAACTTTGTGATAAAATTCATCGATTATGAATGAAACATCATTTCTATCTATTTTTAGTGACCGACTTCTCCAGCTAAGTCCATGAAAATATATTTTTACTCCACTGATGATCACTCTTGATTTATTCTGATCCATTGTATTATTATCAAAACTCACTTACCTTGTAATATGGCTGCTGTGTCAAGTTGTTAATGATATCTTTACCTATTCTGTATAGTCTATGAATCAACAGAAGCACCTCATTCATACATAATAATGTCAATTTTTGGAAATAGACTTTGTAGGTTAAAGGTAATATGGAAATATTTCAATAAGAAATAATTTTGAGGTATTCATAATTGGTAATAATGGAAACATAAACAGTGAATCAGCAGGGTCACAGATCTATTTCACGAATAATGAATTTAATTTAAAAAATGAGGAAATCCAAGTAGCATACAATCACTTAAATCTATTTACTTAGTTATTATTTTAATTCATGTTACTTATTAGTATCTAGTAATAAAAGAAAATAGTAAATAATTAATAATCAAACTTAAATAATTGTGTAGGTCATTAAATGTGTTAATGATTAAGTTTAGCTTGCTTCCCTAATGATGTTAAAATATTTTACTTTGTTATGATACAACAAAGTATATACCAATGAGTTATTATTATATATTTAATCACACTATTACCCGATGCAAATTTTTAACACTATAGAATACATAGTCATATGACTGTGAGTAATACTTTTTACAACATGGGAATTTCTGTAGCTTACTCATACAATCAATAAACATTAACCACAAGTTAAAAGACACAGATGTATACTGACTGGCTAAAGAATAAGCACCTATAAGCTCTGTTCTTATACTGGGATCAAGACATATGCAAACTGAGAGCTGACAAATTAAATTTTCCTGGCTCTCAGTTCTGGGAAAAGTGAGGTACTTAAAAATAAAAAGGTTCTGATTTCATATTGTTAAATTCATTATCAACTCTTTTAACTCATGAGGAAGATCTTTTAGAATATGATAACTTACCTACTAGCTGTGAAAAACTCTTAAAATAGTTAATAATCTATACATGTAACTCACATTGATTTTTTATGAGAAACAAGCAATTGTTCTTTAATACAATGAATATTTTAAATAAAAACCTCAGATTTAAAACAATACTTACAGAAATGATTTCCTGGACCAGCATAATGGTGACCTCTGTAAGCTGCACACAATCCAGGATTGAACCCTATCTGTAAACAGTGAAAATAATACTCAAAATAAGTACCCAAATAAGTAGTTAAAATGAAATAAAAATCCACACTTTTTTGGAACTTTTACACAGATATTCCAATACAAACTTCAGAAATTAGTATCACAATCTTCATATTACATAAAAAAGTATGGGTTTTTGTTTAATTGAAATAATGTTGATGTCATTAGTTAGGTCTTATTTGAAGTATTTGGTACAGTTTTTGTCATTTCCTTTATCTTATGAATGGCATTGATTCATTGGAGAAGGTTTAAAGAAGTTACTAGTATGATTCTAGGGATGGATGGCTTGTCGTACGGGATAGGTTGAGATCTCTTAACTTTTTCTCTCTTGAAAAGAGAAAGATCAAGGGTGATGCAATTGAAGAATTCAAGACTATTGAGAAAAGGGATAAGATCAATACATCCATTTTTTTGTGTGAGAGGACAAGAGGTCATAAATTTAAGATTTGCAAGTTAGATACATCTTCAGTTGAGGAAGTTTTGTTTCTCCAATACAGTAGTAAATCTGTGAAACAAACTGCTATCTAAACTAGTAAAGATTGCAACTTATAGAAGTTTAAAGAAAAGGGTTGATGATTCTTTTGAAGGTCAAGACTGGATATAACAACTAGTCTTCTGTTTTTTAAGGGAGGATGAAAGTAAGAATACATTTGAACAGCCAAAATAACAACTTGATGTCCCATAATTAATAATAATATGGAACATTTTGCATATCTACAGTTTCACTAAATCTCAGGTGGTTTAGTCATCTCAAAACCAACACAAAAACATTCTTTCTCTAATAATATTTCATAGTGTATGTGATTTAGAAGTAAGTTAAGCATTCATTTTGAGATTTTGTACTCAAAAAGTATATAACAAATATCTCCAGAATGAAAGCCTAAATGTTTAGTTATTAACTTCTGCAAAAAAATTACATTTAATATAGAAACATGTTTGCAGAGTAAAACAGTCACACACCCTGCTTATTTGTATGTGGTTATACATTTTAATGAAACAATAATCAATATGATTATCATAAATACACAACGACATAAATTACTTACAATAACAATATCTAGATTTTCTGCTAGATGATCAGGTAATTTTCTGTGTAAGACATCTTCTTCTGGCATTCCATTAAACCTGTCAACCTTCTTGGTCTGTTTAAAACAATCTGTGATTTTTCCCACCTTTTTCCTTTTCTTTGGAAGTCCTAATTTGCTCCTGAAACATGCAAATTAACAGCATGCAACATAACTTTAAACAACAAAAGTTATTAATAATTTGATTATTGTAAAGTTTAACTTTTTTACAGAAATAATATTCCACCCTGACTGGGGCTTGAACCCAGAAACTCCTGTTTCAAAGTTACTTACAAGATATCACATTAGCAACTAAAATTGTTCCATGTTTTCAAAATGTGAATAACTAAATTACATACTAAAAGTTTGGAGATGGCTTGACTGGGTAATGAAAAACTATTATTATGTACAACACTTCAATGTCCTTACATTTATAATAGTTTTTTTCATTACCCAGTCAAGCAGTCTCAAAACTTTTATTTTCTAAAAAGTATGTTTCTCATTATCAAGTTTTAAATTACATACTGAATTCAATCACATTAAATTATATGTTCCAGAACTAGGAATGTTGGTTACTGAGAAATTTATTATCACATACATATATATAGCTTATGTAGTTTTATACATAGTCATTTGTTTGAACTTAGAATAATTCCAAATATTAATACAAAACTTTAATATAGCCAATTTTTATACAGTAACATGTGCCAAACTGTGAAAAGGTCACCAAGCTAAGCAGTTTGAAATTTAAACTACAATGGAGATTTTATATTTTATAATTATGTGAGAAAAACACAAGCTAACTTACAAACATGATTTTTCTAATTTATGAACCTTTAGATTTTATATATTCTGAAACTATACATGCTACAATACTACATACTTTCCAAAATCCTAACCAATGTGAAAGATATAAAATGTTATTAATTTCTTCATGAATGGGACCAGAAAGTCAAAATACTTGTATAGAAAAGCACATTAGACTAAATTGTAGTAAATTTACAAACAATAATATATGTAAGCATAATGGAAGTTATTGTAATAAACACAATACATTTCACCAATATCTAACAGACCAAAGCTGCTGAAACATGTAGTATGTTTTCTATAATAAATATCATTGCATTTACATGTCCTTGTTTGTTAAGTTACTATGAGAAAGGGGTAGATAAGTTTGAATGTTGAAATATAAAGTTACAAACTTTGGGTAAGGAAATTTGGAAAGGGTTTGCATTTTTATGACAGAAAAGCATTGGTGTTCTAGAAAGGAAAAAAAAGTTGTGTGTCATGGTGAGAAAATCGATTCAAGTAAGAAAGATATTAACTTGTTAAAATGAGTGTAAGGACAGGCTAAAAGAATGGTAACTGATTTCAGTCACTTGAGTTATGAGGAGATACTTTTGAAGAAGTTTTCTCAAACCGACCAAAAAAAAAAGGAGGACAGTGCTTGTTTCAGGTGTTCAAAATTGTAATGGATTTGGTAATACTTTCATGGATTGTGTGTCTGAGTGGTAAAATGAAAGGTTGGATATACAAACTTGAATATTACGAATTTGTCTGATTGAGCATAAAGCTACACAATAGGTTATCTTAGCTTTGTCCATCACATGGAATCAAACCTCGGATTTCAATGTTGTGAATCTGTAAACTTACTACTGATCCACTCAGGGATAATCAGGAGCTATGGATTTAAACTTTGAAAGTCTAGATGCTTGCTAGATCTTTGAATTGTTTTTTTTTCAGTTAGTAATAAACTTGTGGAATGGTGATGTGGTATGTACAATTAATTTCAATTTCTGTTGGCCATGCATATGGATGTGAAGAACTATATTTAAGCTCAAATATTATTAAATTTTTTTGTGTGGATGAAGGATGACCACAGTGGAACAAACAACATTTAGGCATTTTACATTTTCTTGTATTTCTATACTGTAGTAAATACCTATTTCATTGGCTTATGTCACAGCATAATAATATTATTTTCAGTTTCAAACCTTGTTTCATTTTTCTCCATTTTGATTTCTCTTGCTTCCTTATTTCTAGTTTCATTGAATTCTTCTTCTTGAGTAAGTTCATTACAAGTAGATTTGGAACAACCTGCTGATAAGCTTGATTCAGGTATTCCATTAGCTGCCTCTAATTTAAATACAGAATTTCTGTCAATGTCATTTTGAGTTTGACATTGCTGATGAGATTTGAGAAAATGGCTCAAAGCAGAATTTGACAAGCATTGCTCAGTTTGATTTATAAAATGTGTTTCACTTCTAAATGTACAAGGATTTGAAGCAGGATAATTAATTGTAATATCAGGATAGTTCTGGGGATGGTAGAAATAACTACCACTATTACCTGTAGCTGAACCTTTACCTTCAAAACTGTTTTCATGGTTAGGACTCGTATAATGTGACTGTGCATCAAACATGTGGTTACTACTACTAGTACCAGATTCTTCACGTGGTTCTTGCTTGATATAAACTCCATTATACGATTGAAACATGCTGAAATTTTGTTACGCTGACTAATATTAGTATTACTTATTTTACTTCTAGTTGACTTGTCAAATACCTTAGGTCTAGCAACATAGGAAAATATTTTATACTATAACTGAGTATACATTATAACTTATAGTTATACTTAGTTTGTGGATGAAGAGAAAGATTATGAACTTTTCTTACACTAATTGGATTTTGAATTTGAGCTTCTGTGAAGTAATTTTTTCGCGGGTATTATAATTTATATGGCTATACGTTGTAAATTTACTTTGTTTTACTAAGACTTTTACTTAGAAGTTAGACTGCTCGAGTATATTTTATTTCATTATATTTATAATGATCACTACATATTTCAATTTTCACAAAAAGAATTTAACTATCAGTATAATCTCTTTGAGATAGCGATTTACAACTTGAAAAGATATAAACGACTATTAATATTACTTAGAAGTTAGATACAACAAAAACGTCTTATATACGGCTAGAGCCGCTAGACAAACTGTTCATCGCCACCATTTCCGGTGAACAGTAATTCACTAAGATAAAGGTAACATTTTTTTATTTTTTGGCTAACAGTATTTTCATCATAATAATATAAAAATAACCTTAAAATCAATAAATATACAATCATATCAATTTATAAAGCAAGTATTTGCATAATAATCTAATCATATATTTAACAACTATTATTCATAAGACTGGAAAACTTGTGGTTTGGAATAATTTGAAATAAAATATATTTATTTTGTGTTAATTAAGGACAACTCTTCTATGATGAATATTATGATTAAAAAAATAACAATAAAAGTTATATTAATCCTCTAGTTACTGACAATATGACATAGGCGTTTGTAATACTTTCTTTATCTTTTAGTGCAGAAAGGTGAATGTTTTGTATTCACCAGAAATTTAAATTTTATGTTTTCTGCATTTACGTACGCTTGGTGCTTGAGCTAGATAATGTCATAGGTATGGCCCCCGCAATTGCGGGGTTGGGCCAGAATCATAACTACAGTTTTAGGGAAATAAATATAGGGAGCCCAATTACTTTTATGCGGAGGGGGGGGGGGCACCTTTGGTAGTTAAGCCACTACTTGAGGTATTTCACTTATAGAGGAAACCAGTAAAAAAATGTGACGATTTCGTTGTCTAGTTAAGTTACATGTTTTTATGTTCTTTATCTTTGGCATTTCCAAAGTTGTCCCCAGGGACGGCGCTACCATTAGGGCAACTAGGCAGCCGCCTAGGGCGCAGTACTGACCTTTAAGGGTCACAGTTTTATACAAATTAGTTGTTTTAAGAAAAACATAATAAAAGGAAAATGTAATAGTTCATTGTTCATAATAGTTTATAGTTCATTGTTCATAATGGTTTATAGTTCATTGTTCATAACCAGTTTATTGTTTTCAACACTAACAATACTGTTAAACTTAATTCAATTTGGATCAAAGTGATCTCATATATTTTTATTTCTTTTTTCTAGTGAGCTAAGGCTGATAAAAAAAAAACGACCTTCTTGAGCCCAGTACCGCAAACGAAAGGCAGAAAAAGCTAAGGAGCAAGCAAAGCAAGAGGGGTTCTTCCTGAAATACCTTCGCACACAGAAAGCAAATCAAGAACATGAATGTGACTGTACTCTTGTTGAAACTAGCACTGGGGGGAGCTGAATGTGGTGCTCCTACTACAAATGATATAAACTCTGAGACAGAAGTTTCACAAATTAGAGATATTTATGGAAAACACACAGAGGAAAAAGAGGATGTCAATAAAAGTGAGAGTACTGCAAAGTCTGCAAAAGAAGATGGTATTGTGCTTGATTTGAATTACAGTGACCCTGCCAAATGGTTCTACTGTTGCAGTGATAATTTGCGACAGCTTATAATACAACATGGACCACAGCCGGTTGTATCACATGATTTTCCCAAAGACTCAAAAAACAGAAGAATTTCTCCTATACACCACAAGACGAGACTAGCAAATGGTGAAGAAGTGTGCCGTCAATGTGGTGTAAGCAAAAAAAAACAAAAAAAAAATTGTGCATCATCCATACAAGAAACAGGTTCAAAAGACTAGAAAAAATTGGAGAAATTCTTTCTTCACATGAGAGGAATACTGACCATTTAGAAAACTATCAAGCCTGGTGTGAACTTGAATTGCGCTTATCTAAAGGATTGTTTATTTGTTTTTGAATTTCGCGCAAAGCTACACGATGGCTATCTGCGCTAGCCGTCCCTAATTTAGCAGTGTGAGACTAGAGGGAAGGCAGCTAGTTATCACCACCTACCGCGAACTCTTGGGCTCTTTTACCAACGAATAGTGGGATTGACCATCACATTATAACGCCCCCACGGCTGAAAGGGCAAGAAGAACAATATTGGCGACAAATCTTGCAATGCTTGATT
>NW_013666786.1:190475-214364 GCF_000517525.1 Limulus polyphemus
GACCACTCGTGTGGTCATCATCAGGTAAATTTATGATATAGTGTTAAGTTTTAGTAATTTACTCGATCATTTTGTTCCAATTTAGAATAGATATA
Organism: Limulus polyphemus; assembly: GCF_000517525.1. Lineage (NCBI taxonomy): Eukaryota > Metazoa > Arthropoda > Merostomata > Xiphosura > Limulidae > Limulus > Limulus polyphemus. Next base: position 190,571 of record NW_013666786.1, read on the forward strand.
AAGAGACACCAGTATTTGTATTTAAATTAGGTTTTAAATCGCGGATAATAAACGCTTCTTTAATGTTTCTTCTATTGATATTGTTTTCTTTACATAATATTTTAAAGTTGTTGTTATTGATTGAATGTTGATTTGTTATGCTCTGTTCATAAGTGTGTGATGGGCCTAAAATATACAATGACACAAAAAATGTTCCAGCCTTAGGAATCAAAACTGGAATAGAAGATTTAACTAGAAGATTTGTGCAACAACCAATCAGAGATAAACAAAGAACTAATACAACAAATAAAAGTCACACATCCACTGAAGTTAATGAAACAGATATCGATCTTCAAGAAATGAAAACGGACGATGAGAGCACGAAGATATTTCAAGGCAAAAAAAATATAACAGAATGTGGTTCCCTAAAATACCCAAAGATAACCAAAACCTATATAATTTCACACAAGAAATTTCATGTAGAATTCAAGGGTATTTACTGAAAAACCATAAAATTAAACAAAACATCACGAAGGGAGATGGAAGAGCTCAGCTATTACTTTATTACCTGTACTTTATAATAACGATGTGACTTTGCTTCAGTGACGTGATTACATTTCCCCAGTATACACCCTATCGCCATCGAGATAAATCAGCGAAACCAAATATATTATTAAATAGCAGAAAAATTGGTCTGGTGTTACTTGAAAATAACTCGTTCAAATGTTGAACTACTTAGAACAATCGTTGCTGACGTTTTTATATAACTTTTTTCAAATGTTATGATTAGATAATACTGTTTAAGCGGCTTTACAAATCTAAGTTGAAAGCTACTTTTAAAATAAGATTTTAGTCGTTTACTTCTGAAAAAACGTTATTGAACTAGGGGTGCTTACATGTTTTCAGTATCAACACAATTTATTTATAGAGCTATTTCTTACAACAAACATCCATTTTCTATACATATATTATTCCACGAGAGTCAGGTAGGAATCAATCAGAACAGGAAACGAGGTGATTATATCTGACTACTAAACATCTGTACTCGCAGTGGGTATACCATTTTACCACAACGTTCTGAAAATTACATTAAGAATAGGGAAGTACTGTAAACTGTAACATATATCAAGAGGTCATTAGGGTGATTTATGATACAGTTACGTCAACTCACAGTGCTCCCAAATGAAGACAAATAAAAACACCAGCATCATTAAAACGTAATGCTGGTTTATAGAAAAAAGCAATACATGTGCTATGTATTTCGAATTCTGTAACTGGTATGAACAAAATGATGGTTTATGTGAATATAATGACATGACATGCCACTTTGATTATGCAGTTTGTAAAATTATTGGTGATATAAAAATAATAAACGTACACAAATTTATTCTACGTACAGTAGGTTTTTGTTCATCAGTTGCCTTTACTAGTTTGCACCCTTACATTTACCGATCGATAACGCTTGCTATTAATAGAGTGCCCATTGTATTCAAAGTGACTGATTAGACTATCCAGATGTTTCGATAATACTGAAAAATTACTTCTTACAAATGCATTCTTATTAACGAAGTTTCACTGTAATGTAAATTTAAGTATTAACTGGAACTAAGACAGAGGGTTGAGTACGTTACATTAAAATGATTTTGAATATGCAAGTCACTACTTCACAAGTCAACCACAACCGATATGAGGTCACTATGGAACGTTATGTATCATAATGACATTTTGGGATGGTTTGGTGTTTCGTATGCAGTGTTATGACATCGAAGGATATGTATCAGCCATTTCCGACGGAAAATATTCACACACACTCAGATCATATGGATGTGTTCAGATCGGGAATCTAAAATTTCCAAGACAGGGATATACTTCATGGTATTAGGGGGAAAAAAAGGAATTTTGATCAACTTGGGGCACTAAGACCATTCAGAAAGAAACCTGTAACAAGTCGTAACCCAGCCGTGGTAGGCAAAGTGCGGTGTCTTGTAACAGGACAGAAATCAAGAACACAAAGGTCAGTGGCAAAATCAGTCCACGTGTCTTAGGAAAAAGTACGCAACATAGATTTAAAATGTTACCTTCTGGAGAAGCGACACCAGCCACATGTATACAAGTTGCTTCCACGACATATTGGTTCAACTGACGTATGCCTCAATTAACTGAAGAATTAATTAAGTATTCTTGCTATTCTAAGCAAAGACATACCGTCAAGTTGCCGGATGAAGCATCTATAAATTACTGTGTAATCAGACTGTTGAAATAAATACTAGGAAATCGTCTTCCTCGTACGCTAGATGGATTATGGAAAGCAAGCCGGAAGGAGGAATGTGTACGGTCATTTGATAGAGCATGATCAGACGTGGCGACATGAACTGTAACAATGTGTTGAAACTCTAAAATCGTTTTGATTAACATCCTCAACACCTCTATATAAGTTTGTATTTTGTTTATCAGAGAGACTACACGAAAAAACATTATAGCTTCATCCTTGTGATAGAGCTACAGCCAATAAACAGCGATAAAAATCAAGAGCTATTAGTACAGTAAAATTATTCTCGGTATATAAATTATAACATATAATGAAGTTATAATACCAAAAATGAAAGATGTAAGTACTGAACAGTCGTGCTGTAATGTTACAAGCTCAGCATGAAATAGAAAATTTAAAGTATAAAGAATAGCTATAACATATACAAAAACTCCCACATTAACTACATTGTTCTGATATAATAAATTTTGAGTGCAAATAACAGTTAAGTTCAAGTATGTGTTCAAGTGTTCGATGAAAGCACATGTAGAAAATTCCTCATAAATGTTTTTTATGTAGGTATGCAACATAAAGTGTACAGTTTTGGAAAATCAAATAGTGTTTAAAAATAAAATTAATTACTAGAGTGTTTACTGAACAGTTTAGTTAAAAATATGAAAATTTAAAACATAAGATATGGCCTTGTATGTTTTTTACTTCTTGTTTCTCGTTTTCTTTAGAACTGGGCAGACTGCTCACTGTACATACCTTGGCTCACTATATGCGTAGTAACTTTGACATAAGTAACACAAATACATATTTATATCATGCAGCTCTATGGACTTTATGTCAGGAAGTTATCATAGAAGTGGTTGTTAGAGAATAGTTAGTTACCGGAAACCAAAAAGATGAAGTGGAGTAACCTTGGCCATTCTAGAATTAACGGTTGCCATTGTTAATACTCACCTTGCGCTTGGGAATACATGTCTAGGAATTCTACGTGCTCTTTGGATTAAGCTACAAAGCAGTGCGCTCAGGAATTATATTGGCCCATTTATCTCATAAGCCTTTTCGGAATTCTCTAAGTTAATGAATCGTACCAGTATGTGGCAGTTAGATATGTCATGCCTACAGCTTTTTAGTTTTTGTCAGTTATAGCGTTCATTTATAAAGAACGAGGTTGGTTTCCAGATGAATGTACAGAAAAAGAGAATTGGCAATACTTGTAATTTGTGGGATTTTCCATTCACTTAGGTTTAATAAATAACTATATTCAATTTATCTTGTCCAAACTTTTACTTTCGTCACGATGCATGTAAGTTAGTAGAGTGGAATGAATGTATATTTACTAATATTTCTTCCAATAAATGTCAGCTCACAAAACAACTGATAGTTGTACACATGTCAGCAAAACCTGTACATTGAAAGTGTATATTTTGTGTCAGCTAGTAGCAGTATTGTACATAACGAGAAAAAGTCTTAGCATTACATATCTTTTCGGCCTGGCATAGCCAGGTGGTTAGGACGCTCGACTCACCGTCTGAAGGTCGCGGGTGCGAATCCCCGTCACACCAAATATGATCGCCCTTTCAGCCGTGGGGGCGTTATAATGTGACGGTCAATCCCACTATTTGTTGGTAAAAGAGTAGCCCAAGAGTTGGTGGTGATGACTAACTACCTTCCCTCTAGTTTTTCACAGCTAAATTAGACCTATTGTAGCTGTGCGCGAAATTCAAAACAAATACTTATTTTTTTAGGGTGAACTACGAAAGCTGTGTTACTTACATAAAACTATTTATATTTATGTAATTATTTGAAGTAAAAAATAGTTTTAAACATTGTATATTGAAACGCTGTTTAATTTTTACCAATGGTAAATTATTGATGACTCGAAGTCTGTACCTCGCTGGAACTGCGGTAAGTTTACGGACTTACAACACTAGAATTTGGGGTTCGAGTATTCACGGTGGACACAGGAGATAGCACAAAGCTGCTTTGCTCTAAAAAATAAACTCGAAGTCTACAAGGGAAGAAAACCTACGAAACTTTAACTGTATTCAACAACACTACTGGAGCAGAAGAAGAGACATGTCATGTTATATGTATCATATGTAGCATTATGAAGAAGGAAAAGTCAGATAACATTTCAAAAATAGGTTACGTCAACTGTAATTGCAAGCTGAAGTTAACAAATTTTAAGTTACCTTTGTAATAATCATTAATTTTAGTCCTAGAATTTGAAGCAAAAAACCTCTCAAGTTTGTGCCAGTTAAAAATAAATACTATAGTAACAACTGAAATCAACAGCTATAGAAATAAAAAATAAATAATATACAGTACTGAAGATAGACATTGTTGTGTTCTTTTATGTCTCGATAGAATCCCACATAAGTTAAATGGTTTCCGAAAGAGTGTTTGTTATCCATGTTATTTTTTGTCTCCTGAATGAAATGTTTTTTTATGGGTCCACAGAGAAATAATGTAACTAATGAGGCTGAAAACCCAACGTAATGTCACATTTTTGTGTCCAACTTGCTAAACAATATATCCTCCTCCCTTCAGCCTTTTGTCGATAATAACTTTCACCACTTGGCAAAATAATAGATTAAGAGCTAACTATCAGTAGTTTATTAAACTTCCATTTAACAAGGAAGGAAGATTAGAAAAAAAACTGGCCTTGTGATCCAGGACGGTACCATGTGTTTTCTACTTCTTTAGTTAATATGTAAATTTTCTGTTTTCTTACTGTTGAGTTTTGACATAGAAAAGTCGTTCAAGTAATCAATTTTTAATTTTGCTTCTTTCTACACGATTTCGGACGTCGTTCGTTACCTGGCAATTAGCCGAGGTTTTTGCAGAGAAGATGTCACATGACACCAAGGAATAGAAAGCTGTTTTTTCTGTCGGCTCCAGCATTCGATCCTGAGTGGACGGAGGTCACGTGCAGAATAGAGTTTCATGTGCAAACCTGTCTTAATTGTTATTGTGTTTTGTTTGTTTGTTACCTGGCAATTAGCCGTGGTTTTTGCAGAGAAGATGTCACATGACACCCAGGAATAGAAAGCTGTTTTTTCTGTCGGCGCCAGCATTCGATCCTGAGTGGACGGAGGTCACGTGCAGAATAGAGTTTCATGTGCAAACCTGTCTTAATTGTTATTGTGTTTTGTATTAAAAGCCTAATTCTTTTATTAGCATATTTTAATGAGTTGTTTTTTCTTCTGTAAATAAACGTTTATCATATTTAGAATTTTTGTTAAGATTGAGATTTTTTTCTTTTGCTAAGGTTTATAGTTTAAGTTTCAGCTTAACATTTTGTAATTTATCTATTGTTGTTTTGTTTCTCTTCATCTTAACTGGGGTTATTTTTATTTAATAGCTTTGTTTTATAATGAAGATGAAGGCAATTGATAAAACATAGAACACTTTATTTACAAGATTCGAACGTTTCGGAATAACTTATTCCATCTTCAGCGAAAATTATAATATAATAAAATAATCATTTGTTTACTTAGTTATCAAGAAAAGCGGTAAATTGACAGATGAAACGATGTTTATATATATATTACACAACAGCTGAGTTAAGTGTGAAAATTTAGAACAACTTTTAGATCTAAAAAGCTTTGTGAGTCGTTGAGGCAATGAATAATGAATAATCTAGTTATGCTTTCACCCTATAGCTTTTCTACTCTAAATCAGCCGTCTTTAATCAGAATGACAAAAAACTAAAAACGGTTCATTATTACTCTTTAGGTGAAACTGCAGTAAAAAATTTAGACCGCTAGCTTACGTGACACACTACCATGTATCTTGATTACTATGTTAATATTATCATGCAAAATATACATTTGGATTGTTAAAGAGTAAAACTCAAAGTTCCCTTGCTTGACTTCTTCATTAAATTAACTAACAATCGCTGATTTGAAACTTCCACCATATGAGAAAAGTATATGTAAAAATATTACTTACGTTTTTTTTTCTTCAAATGAAACATTCACTTAAGCTACAGTCAAAATGAGAACTCACAATTAACTCTGTGAAACATCTATCATTGTGCATCTATTTATATATGTTTCTATGTGAATGTTATCATTGAAAGAACTGAAATTTATTTTTTATTACAGCCTTTATGGACTTATTAGATTGTACAACAGGAGTTGAAAGAAACTTATATTTAATTTTAAAATGAAATTAATTTTCAATTTATCTTTTCATACTATATAGCTAATTAATTGAGAATCGAGAAAAAAGCCATTCAACACTGAATTCGAAATGAACAACGTTTCGATCTTTGTATCTGACCAGAAAACGAAGGTATTTGACTATCATTTTACAAGAGCGTTAGTTTGTAAACCTTTCAAGTTGAACATGCATGAAGACACAAATATTGAAAAATCTTACGTTGTCATCACTGAGTGGCTTGAAAGAACTTCTGGTCAGAATATAACAAACATTTGTTTTCTGGCGTCTGATGACAAAAAGAAAAGGTAAAACATACCTAATTGCTAACCATTTGTGAGGCCGGCATAGTTTGGGTCCGGCTATGCATGCAACTATAAGCACGTAAAAATAAGTTTATGTCTTGTATGGTGGAGGGACTTGATCAACTCAAAGAGAGAGAGAGATCAAGGTCTGTCGACTTGGTACCAATTACTGTGTAAAACATGTTTTGATTTTCTTTATTGGAAGAGTTATAAAGTATGAAAGGTGAAAGAGAGCGTGAAAATTGTTGGAGACTGAGGTCCTGTAAGAAATCCAAAAGTAAAATGTATTTTGGGTTGATGATATATTAATAACCACAGGATTGTATTTGAGTTATCTATCACTGCGTTGAAGATAACTCTTTGATTAAAGAACAACAACGAAAAAGAATGATTATTTAAACCTCTTTTTTTAGATTTCTATTGCTTATTACGTTTCTTGTAAGATATTTGTTCAGAACTACACTTCCTTACTTTGACGCTGATTTTTTGTCAATTTTTTTGAGTAGATCATAAAATAAAAGACTTATAAGAAATGAATTAGGCTTCTCAGCAGTGTGAAAAGTTTTGATATAAAATATATTTAGATTTATTGTAGTTACAAGTTACTTTAATTAATACATTGGTCGATTTCATCCGTACAAACTATTCTCTTTCTCACTCAAGAAAATTGAACCTATTCTACCACTACACTTCAAAGGTTGTGTAGCGGTAGAATAGGTTCAGTTTTCTTAAGTGAGAAAGGGAATTGTTTGTATGTAATAATCCGGAATCATGGTCTTAAGACTGCTTAAATTAACATTACACCGAACTGTACAAAAGAACTTATTTTTGTACTTGATCCTTTACCCATATGTAAAGCACACAAAGTCAGCATTATTTGGAAATTAATCGCGAAATCAGGCTTAAAAACTTTTTTCGACTTAATAACGACTATTATAGTATTACATCGTAAATAGGCTAGTTTGTAACAAAGGTAATTTGAACTATATATTTACACTAAAAACGTAATTCACTGTGTGATTATTAAAATATTGTTTTAAATGGTTTAAATATAATTGGATCCAGTTACAGGATGTAGAATGAAATTGTTCTTTGCAGTCTGAATCTTCAAAGTTATTGAATCTTAAGGCTGTAAATTTAAAGTAACTTTTTGTATGTCGTCTGATCTATGAAACCTCCACTTTTGTTCGTTTAAAAAGTGGTTCAGCGGTACGTATAAGAGCTTATAACACTAAAGATAGGGTTTCGATACCAACGGTGGACTCAAGACAGATAGCGTTGTGGTTAATAACAAGCAAACAAAATTATGTTTTTCGAAATTATTGCATCACTACATACGATTACCTAAGTAAATATTGTATCGTCATCAAATGTAGGTTTCATAGAGAAATTGGCTTGTGACGTTTTATTTGGTTAATAAAAAATCATATTTTATCCATTTTCTAAAGACCTGTTATCGTCTACCATATAATTTTAAATATAGAAATTATTGATATATGTTCGATCATTTTGGGAAGAACTTTAGTTAAAGGTATTACACTAGAACCAGTTTGACATTTTTCTAATATGTTTATTATGCATGTAATGGCTAACTTTGTCATGCAATCGGTATGAGTTAAATTACTCTGTTATACACTTATGGAAGAGTTTACATTGCGTTATATCGTTTGTTGTAGTGGCGATTTTTTTACCAGTTTTCTTTCTCTCGTATTCCGTTATAATTCCTCTCTTCTCTCTACCACCTGCCTCCCCTCAGCCGGTGGTCCCAACCGTCACCATTGATCTGTCAGAAAGGCTGCGTCAGCTGATCGAGGCAAGTGCCGCGTGCAGTAGTGCCCAAGACGGTTGATGACGGATATTACAGGAGCAAATAAGACCTGTTTCAGTCTAGGTAACATTTCCAATAATTTTTCTCAAAAGTTTTAAACTGCAGGAGACATTTCAGTCAATTGTAAGCTTGAAAAAGCTTTGTTGTCAACTTGAAATCCTTTGTAGTCATGCCAACACGAGATAAAGCTGTACAGGTAACTAAGGTTGATGTACTTTAATATTATTTTTTGTTAAATATTCGATTTGAGTATAATTGTTTCTTAGAACTAACATATCACAAGATAATTGAACCTAAATAATCGATAACAGGCTTCATCGAAACTGTTAATGTTATAAAAAATAACTGAACTTTACCGGACGTGATAAAATTTTAAGGACCACGTTCTATATAGAAAGCGATTGATCGAACATTGTCCACAGCAGTTATCAGCTAACGTGGGTACCACGTGTACTGGGGCTTCATCACAATTGTTGGCTTTGTAGTTGAGGTAGCAGGAAATATTAGTTTGTTTATTCTTGATAAAGGATGTTGTCACAGTTTTTAAGTACTCCTATAATGCAAAAAAGTGTTAACTTTGTGTCTCTGACGTAAAACCAACTAAGTGTAATAGTGTTACTATACTATAACGATTTAGTAAGTATGAAAATACTTATATCATCAGACTAACTTCAAACATTGATCAGATATTATATAAACTTATTCTTTTAAAGAAAATAAGCCAACGCAACAACCACACTTTCAGCTTTCTTGGCGTATACTTATTTATTTTAATTTTCTGATGTGAAATTATACCAATTTTATCGACTAAATTTTCTAGGTAAAACGACAACTGTTATTTCCAAGATCAGCAGTAAGTATGAAACCGTTTTTCTCACATGTGAAGAACTAGCAGTTATTCATCTACGTTATCCCAATGAAGTTATTAAGCCACAAACAGTAGATCAATAATTCTTGTTCTCAGCTATGAGGATGTTAAAAATAGGTTACCAGTTGTTGTTTTTTCTCAGGTGGTGTGAGATCTCCAAAAAAGTAATTGGCACAAAAAGTTATCAACAACAAACCTCACGTTTGTGCTGAAAGATTCGAATACGTACTGACGCCGACCTAGTAATGGCAGGTGAAGAGATTGCTGCTCATAGAGTTGTCTCCAAGCGTTACAGGTAATCTTGTAAAATGTCTTCAGAATTTTATTCAGGTATTCTAAATATTATTTTTTTTGTAAAGCCACTGTGCCTTCTGTGTCATGGGATTTTAAATCAAAAGCGTAGACAGAGCTCTTGTTTGAGTTTTGGTAAATGTTAATAATAGTTTCATATATGATCTTGCTTCATTAGTTTGGGGTTTTAGCCATTCAACTAATAATGTATGTAAAGTAAATTATTGGCTATGATAACTGCATCGTTCTAATAATAGATAATACGTGTGTCATAATACTTGTCTCGTTGACTTGTGAAAGTGAAACACCAGGTGTCATACCGAACATTGTTTGCCTAAAGTAACACTATCCTTAGTAATGATAATATCTTCGGGCCGTAGAAACACTGTATAAAGTACATAAGTGAAATGACATATTTTGTCAAGAACATAGTTATATGGATAAAGATAAACTTGTGAAAGAGCATGATATTTAAATAAGCGTCCTTTTTCAGGACAATAATTGTAAAGCATATGTTTAAATATAGAAACTAAAAACTACAATCAATTTGTTAAATGCATAATAAATCATACAAAGACGATTGGCTGTGTTGTTGAATATTTATAAAAACATTAGGTGTGTGATATAGATCAACATTGCATTATAGTAATAAAGTCTTAAAACTAATGATTTAATCTAATTTCATAACCATGTGTTATCAGTTTCACTTTATAAGTAAATCATTAAATACAGCTTACAAAGACTGACAGTTCTGTAGGGCTGCATACAGGTCTCAACTTATGTTTTTTGTTTTCATTTATATATCTATTTGTATTATGTGGGTCTTACAAAGGTGTACAACGTTACTGAGGATTTTATACAGATTTCAACTTACATTTAATTACGTACGTTTTACAAAGGTGTTTCTATACTTCCATGGGACAACATGCAGATTTCAAAATGTCTCATCTATTTTTCATTTATTTGTGTTTCTATAGGACGATATTGTTACTAACACATTTAACTTACTGCTGGAAAGTTTTTAACACCAATGCGCCATCTGGTTTCACTTCGTGGAACTATGACGTCATCGTCTCTGGTAACATCGTTGTCTCCTCCCCATTGCCCAAGGTCGACAAACTCCAGGGTAACTAATTAAGTTGATTACATGGTTTCTAATAGTATATCAATCACACAAAAATGTATATAAAATACCATAAATATTATAATCAATACCATTAAACACAAAAAATCATAAATATCGTAATAAGTTACACTAATCACCAAAACTACCATAAATATTGTAATTGATACCAATAATCACCAAAGATACCATCTTATTTCCACAACCTAACATAGAGTCTGCTGAGTCACAAGTCTGTATATAAGTAAATATTACTATAAAACGTTTTCTTTATTCAGTTAGCGAAAGGCTGAGTTACACTTAAGTTTGTGTTTAAATTTTTTCTACTTATAATTTTTGAGATAATATACAATTTGCTAAACTCGCAAGTATTTCTTACAATGACTTCAATAAACTTCAATAAGATTAATAGTCTCATCCGCAGGTTAAGTAAAAGTATTTCCCATTAAACTGATTAAATTCATACTGTTGCAAATACATGTTAAGAAATCGTGTGCATCTCACGGAATGAATTTAGATTTAAATAACTTCAATAAATTAAACGTAATATATTTCTTTGTTTCAAAGAGCGTGCATGTTGATGGTATGTACTAGATGTATTTCCACAGGGTCGCCAAAAGTGTTCTGTTTCAAGAGTAAATAAAATCAAAATTAGAGTAACAAATATATTTATTTCTTCCTTTTGAACTTCATTTGTCATGCTATGTTATAGCTTATAGAGTGCATAATTCTTCTCGTGATTCATGGTATGTGCACGTTTTACTGACGTCACGACAGTACAATTTGGAACGTTAAGCGTCCCTTATGTGACGTCATTTTAGTATCTACTGACTGACTGACAGACAACACTCTACTGCATAGTGGTTAAAACAGGTGACCCTTTCAAGCTGCTTTAGGCACCCTCTCGGGGAAATTACATTATCGGCTAACTCGTTTTGGTGCTGTTCGATTGTTGTACAATTTTATTTTAACTCCTCCTTTTCCATTAAAAACTTCTTTTCTCTATATTCTTCGCAGATGGTTCGATGTCGTTAGATATCAAATCTCAGAAAAAGGATATATATCATTACTGTCGTATTTCTTGTTGTTTTCTGTTGTTTGTTGAATGAATGCGTTTACGTTTATTTCAAACGCTAACCTGTAAAATTGTAAGCCAAATTGAAGTATAAAAGATATTTTAAATTTACGCGTTTTCTCTTCCTACAATCAATCATAAGTGCATTCAAATCAAGAAAAAAAAATGCTAGTCTTAGAACAATTGCAAAAAGAATATACTTGGCGTCAGATAATAGTTGATATTCGCCTTCTTGAACTTGATGCTGTTAGGTTTATAATTTTTTATGTTTATATAAATACATATATATGATTTTCTTTGTGTTTATAATTATTTAAGTTAGCTTGTAGGTTTATTTTCTGATATTCATGATTGGGAAAGAGCTTTAACAACAATATTCATCACACAATCATATCCAATTGGTTGTTTACCAGGCACTTGCGAGATGCATGGTTTACTCTGATAGTGAAATCCCACCCACACAGATAATAAATGAAATGCTTGAAGTAGACGACTGCAAGGCACTTCTTTTTAGCGATGCAATAATGTTATTCGGCAGGAATCAATGTTACTGCTCATGTATGTAAGTACACACGCCTCACTTGCAAAAGTATGAGTTCTGATACCAGTACCATTAGTGTCAGAAACAAGAAGGAACTTGCATTCCTGCCTTGAATAAATAAATACTATTGTGTCGATTACAGCATATCTTAATAACTGAATGGTGTGCTCATGGTCATCATCCCAGTTATTACTTGTATATACTTTAGTCAGAATTAATAATGTTACTACAATAGTTAATAAGTTGGCTATAAAGTCCAGTATTACGAAACAAGGTCAATGATAATTTTTATCCTGTCTTGGTTGTGGGCTGGTCTTAGTTCTAGGTGGCTGCGATCTGTGCAAGTTTGGAGACTGCTTGACTGGGTAATGAAGAAAGTTTTATTAAAAATGTACGACGTTTCTACAAGATTATGTCATCCTCAGAGACACATGAATATATATATACATTATGGAACAAAGAGGTTACATGACCGTAGATTGCTTCACAGCCTAGTATAGGTATCTTGGTACCCCGAGGTGTTGGTTTAGGGTGGAGCTGTGTTGTTCAAGCTTCTTTTATTCTACGTTTATTGATGTTTGGTTCTATATTTAAAATTAGTGTTTTGTATGGATATGCTGTGTTTTTTGAGTTGCAATGGTGGTAAACACAGGAGGGTTTTTTATTATGTTGAGTGAATCTGGTTTCCAGTTTTCTTCAGATTTCTCCAGTGTACAATTCCGGATAGTTATTGTACGTTATTTTATAAATAACGTTGATATTGTGTGATATTAATTTAATGATGATTTTAGTTTAGGGATAGGTTTTCGGGTGCATTTGAAGTCAATAGGAATTTTATGTTTAATGGTAAGATTTCTCCAAGTGTTGATGTTTTTGAACTTATGTCAGGGATAAATGGTAAGCTTCAGAGTTATATTATGTTGTTGTTTGGTGCATTAGTGTTAATTTTGTTTGTGAGTTGAGTTTTGGGGTTCTTGTTGTGGTAGTTGTATGGAACTTTTTCGACAATGGTTAGTGGAAATTTATTGGTGTGAATGAAGGAATGCTTTATAGAGTTGATTTCTTTATCTATATAGTCAGTTGAGCAAAGTCTTAAAAAAGTTTTTTACTATGTTGATTTTTTGTCTGGATTCATGGGCGGAGTTCCAGGGGATGTAGAGGCCTGTGCGAGTGATTTTTCGATGAATGTTGATTTTGAACTGTGAGTCGGATCTAATAATGTTGATGTTAAGAAAAGATAGCTGTTTGTTATTTTCATGTTCAAACGTGAATTGGAATTTACGTGCTCAAAAAAGTGTGTATGTGTTCGGTAGAAATGAAAACAGCAAAGGTGTCGTTAACATATCTATACCAGTATAGCGGAGGATAAAGTGCGGATTGTATATCTTAGGTTTTGATCTGGATTATAAATATGTTGGCGAGAACAGGTGAAACAGGGTTGCCCATGCTTAAACCATGTTCCTGAAGAAAGTTTTTGTTGAAAATGAAGTATGTTTTTGTTGTTGTGAATTCTAAGAGGAAAACAAAAAGTGTATTGAGGATATCAATTAAAGGATTGGGGTCATTACAGTAGACGTCAAGTGCAATATTACAAGCCTCTTTGACGGGAACTTGGTGAAATGTGACACAACGTCAAGCCATCTCCAAACTACTATTTTCTATGAAGTAGGTTCCTCGTCATCAAACTATCTTAATACTGTTCCTACCTACCATGTGGTCAAGATAATCCACCTTTACGCACTTCTGAACATACTTTCCAGGCTTAAGCTTCAAGTTGTTATCTCGAATGTATTGAAACATGAAACAGAAAAATTTAATTGCAGCCTTAGACATCACGTTGATCAACAGTACATCAACAGCATAAATGAGACAACATGCTCATTGTAGCCACCGGTATATATATATATGTGTGTGTGTGTGTGTGTGTGTGTGTTCTGAGTAATGCCATTGAATTTCTGCACAAGCTGAAAGGCTGATAAAAAGACCCCGTACGTCATTTTTAGAACGTAGCCTTAGTTTAACGAATATAATTAAACTCAACATGCTAGTAGCCTTACCCAAGTTTAAGAAACTAAATCAGTATGAGCTCTTATGATAGGCAAATATCCGTCTATCCATGGCAATGGAAACTTACCAGCCCATGTTGCTATGTTTACCTCATGAATGATAGTGCAGAACTTTAGTGTAACTTCCTATTTATTGACTGTGGTTAACACCAAAACCACAAGTTCTCAGAGGTATGCGTAATCTCTTCATGCAGCATTCATTTTACCTCTATAGTTGCCGGATTTATAGTCAGTATTTATAATTTACACGGTAGCTGTTTAATATCTATGTAACAGTAGGTTAAAATCATTTCATCTGGTTCCTAAGATATCAAAGAAGTATATTGAAAAAATCTGTCAATTCCTTAATCTGTGTAACAATAACATCAAATGTTCAAGGAGGCTTTGTGACATTGTGTGAACAATGTGCAGTTTTGTAAATGCTACTAATACAACTAATGCCTGTTACATCTCCTTGTTATATCCCACTAATCAAATTTCTGAAGGCAAGTAAGCAGACTTCTTCACAAAGCTACAAATCAAAGAGCCACTATGCTAGCTGTTACAGAAACAAATACTAAGTCAGACTTGGGTAGGAACAGTGGGGTTCTGACATTGACTTTATGAGCACAGTGTTAGAAACTATTTTGCATCAGTGGGTCCAAAGCCTTTCCGTGCATACTGTTTAGGTTTTTGGTAATGTGATTACACGACCTTATAAATATACTCTTGCAACCCCAAGATGTTATGTCTGCAAAGCTGTATTTCATATCTCCCTTGGACCTAGCATGGCCTGGTGGTTAAGGCTCTTGACTCTAAATCTTTGGGTCGCCGGTTCGAATCCCTTTTCTCAAACATGTTCGCCCTTTCAGCAATGGGAGCGTTATAATGTGATGGTCAATCCCAATTTTCGTTGGTAAAAGAATAGTCCAAGAGCTGGCGGTGGGTGGTGATGACTAGCTACCTTCCACTGCTAAATTAGGGACGACTAGCACAGATATCCCTCGTGTAGCTTTGCACTAAATTCCAAACAAAACCAAAAACAAACCATACTCTTAAACTATGGCACATTTGTTTAACATAGGTCATTCTGCAGAAGTCTTTTCTCTCTCTTCCACCATCTGCTGGCGCGGAACCGACATTGCAAAGCATCAGTCGGATTTTACACTTCCATTGCTAAGTAATGCTGGTTGTGAAGCAATAGTTGGCAATTCTCAGGCTCTGTAAGGGACAGAGTTGGCATAGCTGAGTCCTAGCTCCGCAATAGGTTCTGGCTACACTCTCCATGGTTGGACTAGATCATACAACTGTTTCTCATTAGTAATTTCATGCACTTAAATTTGACAGTTGAGGCACTGCAAAAAAGTCATCCCCAGCTGATCTCTTCATGGTAAGCTCTAGTCATCAATCATCACTCTTTTAGACTGCTGGGATGATATTGCGTCATGGATCCTAAATGGATAATTTTAATTGATGGTAGAATGGGAACGGACCATATAGCGTCTCCTACTCCTACACAAAATTGAATTTCTAAATTAAAACACCTTAAAAGTGAAGTGGCATATAAGTTATTAATAGGCTCGAATATGACTTGAGGATGTGGATTGTAAATCTTGTGATATTAATAATTGTGTTTGATTTCGAAAACATGGGTCAATTGCTGATATAATTGTCAATAGGTATAACCGTTTTATATTGTCGATACTTAGAAAAACATATAGGACGAACATGTTCGATAATAAGGATTCGAACTCGCGTTCCTGATTGCAAGTTGATCGCCCAAACCACCAGGTCATGCCAGGCCCAGTGATGAAGATATAGTGATTGTGAAACCTGATAAGGGAAATAGTGTGGATATTTTATATAAAACTTTGCGAATAAAGTCAAAGGTATCCTAAATGATAATACTAAACTTATGACGTCAGAGAAAGATCTAACTAAAAGCAGAGATAACTTACAAAGATACTTATTAAGATTTAAAAAAAAGATAATTTATCAGCAAATATTTAATATCGTACATTAAGACCATTTAGTTCCCATATAGGTGTTATGTATAGGGTTCCTAAAATACACAAAGATGGTTGTCTGGTTAGACCGAAAGTTTGCACTATAGGCACATATAATCATGAACTAGAAAGGTTATTAGTTGTTGTTAGAACCTCTTTAGAAGTGAATATACTATAAAACATAAAATATCTGGATTTCAAGAAAGAGTATTATTATGCTAGTTTGATGTAGAGTTTTTATATAATAATATACCACTAAAAGAGACTATAAATGTGAGTGCTAAACCAATATATCAAGATGATAATAATCAAATGAAATTTCCTAAACATTTGTTTCAAGAAATCAATAGTTATGGTACTGAGAAATCCCATTTTTATTTAATGAAGAGATTTATGACCAACTTGAAGGAGTTGCTATGAGGTCTACATTAGCTCAGTCACTTGCAAATTTGTTCCTATGCCACCATGAAAAAGTGTGGCTAGAAGAATGTCTAATATAGTTTAAACCAGTTGATTATAGAAAATATGTTGATGATACCTTTATCATCTGTAGAGAACTTTAACATGTTGAAAGTTTATTAAACTTCCTTGATAATGTTGAATACCAAAACCTCTACAAACTTTCATTTTTAAATCTATTTATTCATAACAATAAGGGAAATTTTGAATGTGAAATTTCCTATAACAAGATGTTTACAGGTTTATGTTTCAACTTTGATAGCTACATACCATTGTCTTTTAAGAAAGATGTAGTAAAAATAATGGTTCATCGAGCATATGAGTTAACCAATATATATATATATATTTCATGAAGAGGTAAAAAAGATTAAGGAATTCTTATTAAAAATGTTTTCCTAACAGGAATTATGAATCAAGTGATCTATAATTATTTAAACACGACGGGCCTTTCTACACCATCCATTTGAGATGTAACGAAACAAAATTACTTTTGTTATACCATTTACTGGGAAACAGGCCATTGTGATTAGAACACATTTAAGTAAGCTAGTCCATCAAATGTATTCTCAAATGGAGGTGAGATGTATGTTTAAGTTTATATATGTAGATTACAGTATTTTTGAGATATAAAGATCGAATATCTGTCTACAAAACTTCTATTGTACTTTATAAGAATTAAAACGTCCTTAATGTAAGTTAAGTTATATATATATTTATTCCAACACTAGGAATATATATAATTTGAGATATACGTCATATTTAAGTATAAAGAGACACGCGCAGTACAAGTGTAATGAGCTCATAAATAGAGGTCAATTTGAAATCCATGCTAGGCTAATAATGAACAGGAGTTGAAAATAAAAGAAATACTATTAATTAATAGTATTTAACCAGAGATAAATGAGCAGAATAATGCAGCATGTTTGTTATTGAATTAATGAGTTAACGTTAGGTAAGTAAGGGATTAAGAAGTAAAAAGCCACGAAGGTGAAAATGATGGAAGTGAAGCGTTTTAATTAAATAAATATGAAGAGAAAAGCTTAAGAAAAAATTCAAGAGTCTAATCTTTAGTTCACATTGAGAGTAATACATCTTGTATTTGCACAGAATAAGTATATGCACTGTGGTCGATTGGCCAACTTTACTGTAACTAAAACCACAAGTAAACGTACTTACGCGCTGCAAAATGAACCAATTTTTCTTGACAGCAGTACTGAGTAGAAATAAGAAGAATTCTTTAAATAACGACAGAACAGCAACTCGGATACAACATAATACAACTTAGAAAAAGGTTTAATGACAGTTATGTGTTTCCAAGGCGGTTTATAACTGTAGGAAAGTATCTAAAGATGATATTTCTAAGACGTTGTTATGAGTTGGTCAGTAGTAGTAGACTTCTAAAGAAAAACCAAAGTTGAGATAAACACAAAAAGGGTTAATAAATTTGGTATGTTATAATTAAAGTTATATCAAAGTAGGTCTAGATTACGAATCTTACTATGGGATTGTAACCGAAAATGTCGAAAGCAGTGTGATTACCCCACTGATGAATCAGTGCATTCTAACCATTCTTTTTGTTTTATGACATTGCCTACTGCTAGTTAGACAAGTATATTAAAGTAGCTACGTACGCACTAATTATAGTGTAAATCTTTAGTTCTGATGTATGTAGTAACTTGGTTTCATCAGATATTATTGATAAATATTACAGTTTTTATGATCTACAAGCAGTCGTGTTTGTTTGCCGTTCTTTTGCAAGCAATGCTTCTAGAATACTCAGAAATGTTTTTGGCTACTTAAAAGTTGGGTTATAATACTAAAGAAATTGTATTCAACATTTGTTGTTCTAGAACTCGAAATAATCTTAATGTTTCTTTCAGTTATCAACATACATTACACATTCCAGTTAAACATGAAAATTATATATATATACTAAAGAAATGGCAAGCTAAAAATCTGTTAAAATGTAATGTTTTCTTACTATGACTTGTTACAGCCGTCGTTCATATTCACAAAAAAGAACTGTCTTTAGTGCGCAGTCGCTATAGATTTTTGACGTCATAGAAACTGTAATTGAGTAATCGTTTAATTTTCAAGACTTTGAAGGCATGATCGTATAGGTTACCAATATGATTTTAAAAGTTTATTTGAAAATCTAATGTGGGTGATGATCTTATAAATTGTCTCACTAGTGATTAAACTGTTTTAGATTATTTGAAGATAAGAATCGATAATGCCGTCTAAACTATCAAACCACCTATGCCGCCATGCCACTTTAAAATGCATGAAGTTCTATTAATATACGAAGAATTGTCGAATCCTAAAAACTGAGTATAAAATAAGATCTTGAATAAAAATATTGTGATAATTACGCTACGTTATATAAGGTTATTGAACTAGATTTTCATACTTTTAGAAACACAAAAGTTTTAATACTGGAATAAAGCTCTGAAAAATCAAAAACATACACATACAAAAATTAATATAAGGAAAAATATAAAATATATGTTTAATGAATATAACTGGACTACAAAAAAGAAGAAAATGAAATAATAAGAGAACGAGAAAATAACTAGGACGGTGATTAAATAACCTCAAAAGTAAGGAAAAATCGGAGGTATTGTATTAACAGATGTTAAATGGGGCGAAGAAAAGGACTAAGAGAATGGTAGAAGTTAAACAAGATGAAATATATAAAGGTATAGTAGATGTGTATATGTAAAATGAAGTAAGAAAACGATGCTATCAATAAAGAAGCCATAAAATGATGTAATTAAATAATTTACTTATTGAAGCACTGAATAATTTAAATTACTGAAAGAAACTAATATGTTTATTTGACGTAAGGCTTAGAGAATTCGTAGAAAGAAACAAAATTATGTTAGTTAACAGATGAGTATGTGCAAAACTTTAAACCTCTTGCAGTGTGGCATTATTTTGCATGCTTATTAACCAGCACTCATGCGTTAAGGTTAAAAAGAATAAGTGATAAATCCACGACTGTAACGTAGAGTAATCAATAAGTAACCTATACCCGTGTGTTGTGATGCGGGAAGTGAAGGATGTGGCTTAAACAGAGTCGATCGAGAAGATCGAAGCTTGGCGTCTCGATCAATAGCTAGCTGATTATTTCCATGTTTTGAACCAAACGGGTGGTTTCCTGGAAACTTTCGATTTATTTTATATCTATACAGGTTAAATGCAATACAAATTTAAAAATGAGTTAATATGTACAGGTTAGAGGCTTTACAAATTTAAAAATGGGTTAATCTATACAGGTTAGAGACACTACAAAATTAAAAATGAAGTTAATCTATACAGGTTAGAGACACTGCAAAATTAAAAATGAGTTAATCTATACAGGTTCGAGACACTACAAATTTAAAAATGAGTTAATCTATACAGGTTAGAGGCATTACAAATTTAAAAATGAGTTAATTTATACAGGTTAGAGACACTACAATATTAAAAATGAGTTAATCTATACAGGTTAGAGACACTACAAATTTAAAAATGAGTTAATATGTACAGGTTAGAGGCATTACAAATTTAAAAATGAGATAATCTATACAGGTTAGAAGCATTACAAATTTAAAAAAGGAGTTAAAATACATTCTACCCTTTCCGCT
Source organism: Limulus polyphemus (assembly GCF_000517525.1). Taxonomy (NCBI): domain Eukaryota; kingdom Metazoa; phylum Arthropoda; class Merostomata; order Xiphosura; family Limulidae; genus Limulus; species Limulus polyphemus. The sequence goes on from NW_013666786.1 coordinate 211,144, forward strand.
CCCTCATGAAATAAATGTTTTCTATTTATTTAAATATTTGACCACAAACGTACCTCTCACCAACTAATATGTACATTAAAAATAAGCATTTAATAAAGCCACCATGCATTAAACTAAGAAACTTACATTAGCTTTAAACTGCTACGACAGCATTAGTAGGATATTTTTGTGAAATGCACTCGAGGAGTTTTAAAACTAATAAAATGTGATAAATACATGTGGAAATGTTCGCCAAGTGCAGAACTAGTAAAGAGAAAATGTGTTTATTCGTAAGAATATTACAGTAATTACATACATGGACATTGTCCTGAAAGGGGCCAAAATAAGTGCAGGATACTCTGACTTTCATGTACTGATTAAATTAATATTCAACAAAAACCAGCTACCATCTACCAGGGTGGGAGAAAGAGGTCAAATGTACCTGATCCTCCCAGGTCTATAAGACCTAAATACCGACAAAGATTGTCATGCCAAGCACAATGATGACTCTACGGACTTGTAACGCTAGAAACTGGGTTTCGATAACCATGGTGAGCACAGTACAGATAGCCCATTGTGTAGCTTTGTGTTTAACTACAAACAAAGGTATTGATCTGGTACTTCATCAAAATCATGCTTATAAATGCAAGATTCATTATGATGCTGTTTTTTCACATGGTGATTGTGTTTCTCAAGTAATATTAGATAACAAATACGAAATGTAAGTCTACGGATTTACAACGCTAAAATCAGGTGTTCGATTCCCCTCGGTGGTCAAAGCAGATAGCCCGATGTGGCTTTGCTATAAGAAAAATGTAATTTCACGAATAAAATTATACATGTTCATAGTTTAATAATAAATCTTATCATTTATCCGTTCCATACACACATATAGAGAGTTTGGCGCAGACACCATCTCTGAAAGATCGTATAATAATTATCAACCAAATATTACCATAAATATCCTTAAACTTAACAGAGATTAGCTTGAAAATGTCTTATTGTTCAACTAATCAACAATAAGCTAGATTATCAACAAACGATATGTTTTAGATTCTAGGCAACACTTAGTTTCAACAAAGAAGTCATATGTATCTGGTTTTCAACTTAACTAGATGTTTCCAGAATTACAGAAATTACTCATCATCACAAAACACACGTAATTTACATATTTATATCAAAACGACATGAAGATCTTAACCACAGTATTGAAATATTATAGCAGGCCATCACAATTATACACAGTGAACGTAATAGCACAAATTCACTTAATCATGAAAACAGTTTCCTTCACAGTAGCACAGAGCAGTGCACTTCAGGCTACACTTAAAATATCTGAAAAGGCCTCTGGATGCCTTCTTACAACTGCAGTGTATCAGCTCCTAGCACATTTCTTGAGACTGACCAAAAGTTGTCCATTTTGATTTTCACGGAAACTCCTCTGTCCTCTCCCAACTCCAGTCGGCAGGATTAGGTAACTATGGATCTTGTTGGATAAACTGTCCTATCAAATGTCTTCCTAAATAAGCTGCACACAGTGTGTGCTGTTTGAGAGCTGCCTGTATTGTTGGCATATTTTCCAAAGCTTATAACTTTCTCAGCGAAAAAGTTGCTACATTGTCTCATTGACTGTAAACAGTCCACTGGTTCTTTGATACATAAGTATGACAAACTTTTCGAGTAGCTCCATGGTACTGTCAGGAATAGGTTAAGGAGATCCTGTCAGTGTTAGAAACTCATCTGCAACACCAAAGGATATATTCCATGTGTTCCAGGCTGTTTTTTGGGCTTTTTCCAGCAAAGAATGATGTTGTATCACATTCAGTAAATGAGGGAAACATTGATAATGTCTTCGCTTTCAAAGGGTTTAAAGGTGGATGCAATTTCATGTGCTTCGATGTACCTGTTGTGTTTCTTACTTCAAAGAAAACCCATACCTAGGTAACTGGAATTTTTTCAAGATGGACATAATCATGACATTACATCTGTGCCTGTAGCACTCAGTATAATGTTATGTGCAGAATCTGATAGATGCAGCATTAACCATGCGTCAGCTTCTCCGTGTGAGCATGGCTCAATGCGACTTTTGTTTTTTCTGCTAGGTGAACATACAGAAAGTACTCGGTCATCAAACCTCTTGGACTTCTATTTCGATTGCGATAATTCGTTTTGCCAGCAGATGTAACAGTTTAATTTTGTTGTCATTGAACGAAGAAAGCTTTGCCAGTAACCCTCCTCCTCAAACCGCTGCCTCTCTTCTTTATCGATGATGCCTTTATGCCATCTGGCATATAGGTATCCTAAACTATGCACAGTCTATTTACATGTTCTAGTTGTTGCAAGATATACTGCAGAAATACGATGTTGACATATTCTTGAATGTTTGAGAAGTTCCTGGTGAAAGAACTTGAAAAATCGTGGCCCGATCTAGTACTCCAGAAGTTACTAGTGGAGTTACATCAGGGGGTTGTGTTTATGACTCAAGCTCAATAAGAATACCTGGTTTGTTGCCAGATCTCATTTCACCCACCCTGGACAAGGATGGAGGCGAAGGCTAGTGTTCTTGCTGGAAATATTCTTCAAGATTGCCTCCCATGACTGGCTATATACAGCTTGGAGAATAAAGCACAGCCATCTTCTAGTTTGGACCTTCTATTTCATGAATGACTTTTTTCAAGAGAACAGTTGCAGCTTTTTCTTTTTTATTGTTTCTAGAATGGGTTTGGATTGCTCTACACACCTCTCGTTAACAAAGAGGTCATGTTAATCCTGACCTACTTTATACACACTATTGACAGTTTCCACAACATAAGAGTTCATGATCGTTGGAATCCAGAGTCAAGAGATCACTACTGTCATTTATAAAATAGTAACTGCAAGTAAATATAGCAAATGCTACAATTTTCTGTTATAAAATAATCCATACCAATCTGTTCATGTAAATAAAGCAACTTCGATTTGTCAATGTATATGTGCAACATCTCAAGTTTTAAACAGACAGAAACATTGGTTATCACCATGGCCACCAAAGATATTTATCATAGGTAAATGTATTACAGCACCCTTTTTCATGCTTTTAACCCAAAATGCACGATTTTGACCAAAATTCTGCCTTAACCAGCACACTAATACCTATATATACTCAATGTATATGATATACCTCTATCTATACACCTGGAAAAAAGTTAAGCACCCCCAAATATTTTTCAGGATTGCTTATTGAAAATAAGGTTTAATTTTCA
>NW_013666786.1:215364-222419 GCF_000517525.1 Limulus polyphemus
ATAATAACATGTCATCTGTCCAGAGTTACTATTGATACTTATGTAAAACAATCTACCACCTTCATTAAAAATATTAAAGTAGGACTAACGCCAAGGACGAAAAAGATTTTGACGTAAAATCATACGAGGTAACGTGTGTGAAGAATTCATTCAATTTGTTATCAATCACACGTTAAAGCTCAGAGAAGATTATGGATGCATTTTTCGGAAAAAACATAGAATGCATTTTATTTTATTTTTCCGATAACCTGTTCTCAACATTTTCTGCACCTATCATCACAAAATCGTCTATTGTTCAAATACAAGCTTTTGATTCTTTAGCAGAGTGACTCAGGTCATAAGTACCGAGTTCTCTTCGTTTGTACGTGTTCTCAACATTTTCTGCACCTATCATCACAAAATCATCTATTGTTCAAATACAAGCTTTTGATTCTTTAGCAGAGTGACTCAGGTCATAAGTACCGAGTTCTCTTCGTTTGTATGTGTGTTAATATGAAAGTTTCTAAGGCTACCCGTAGGCCGGCAGCATCCATCGCCAACTATTGAGGTAATTTTTACCAACGAATAGTGGGTTTTACTGTCAAATTATAATATCCACACGGCTAAGAGAACGAACACGTTCGGCGCCGAGTTTCGATCACGCGCCCGCAGTTTGCAAATCGAACGCCCTAAACAAGTATGAAAAGAAAAAATCATTATCGTTTTTTCGATGAATGAAGCTAGTTATAAAACCTATGAGGTATATAAACAATAATAACATTATTATCTTCCTTATTTTAAATTGCATATGTTTACGTGAACAGAACAAACTGTTTAGTTACATCTTAACGAGTTGCTCCCCAGTGACACAGCGGTATGTCTGCGGACTTACAACGCTAGAAACCGGGTTTCGATACCCGTGGTGGGCAGAGCACAGATAGCCCTTGTGTAGCTTTGTGCATAATTAAAAACAAACAAACAATCTTAACGAGTTAATTTTGCTGAACGACTATGTTATCCAGCTAAAACACATGTACAGGGGCGTAAGTAAGATGCTAAGAATTGGACACACACACTGGTAACTAAAGTGTCATTTCTATTAATGCTCGTTACAATGTGATTATGTCAAGAACGGTTACGATGAGTGTGATGCCTATAACAATTGTACAAGAAGTAATCTGGAAAAAAAAAATGTTGTGCTCATGTCACTAACTAGTTATAAAGAAAATGTCGTCTGTACGGCACTGCCATGCAATATATTACTGGTAATATTTCGATATATTTACCTAAAAAAGGAAATATATCAAACATTAATGACTACTTCCTAACTACACGTAAAGAAAAGATAAATATTTAATTTCGAATTATTCTCAAATGAATATTTTACTTATAAGAAACATTGCATCTATGGAGCAACTGAATAGCTTACGAAATAGAAGTATACTATAGGTGAAAATTACAATAAGTGTTAAATGTAGGTGGAAGTTCCAGTTTTAAACACTGCGATTATTGATACTAACACGTACTCAGTTAAACTATATGATGTTAACCTAGAAGACTGTGGTTGTAATTAATATTTTGATTTGTATGCGCAAGTAATAAACATTTTTTATAAGCAGGATCTTACTTGTATATCTACGATCTCATTTCTTCCAAAGCGTTCATATGTTGTTGTATTTTTGAAAAATTCAAATCGTATTAGAATTAAATAGAAGACTGTGTAAGCTCAAAATCCCTTTACTGAAAGATATTAATATAAAACAAATTATTAAAGCCATTCATTTTACTTTCCTTGTATCCGCTATTCCAAGCACGACCTCTATATTGTTTTCTATAATGAAAACTGCATTCCTTTTGAAAATACGTTTTTGTTCATTTGTGTTTTTTTATTCCTGTTTCCAAACCCGTAACTTTTGTACATGTCTGTAGCTGTGTACCTACGTATGGGTATGACTGTAATTATATTTCATGCGACAGCTGGGTAACTTGTCTGTCATGTGTGCTAACGTGGCTTAAGAAACAAACACTCTTCATCATGTATATGAAGTTGAGCATAATATTATCATAGTATATATACACGTTAAAGCATAAATCATCAAGTTTCATAAATATTTAAATATACTCAGAAACAGCTTCCTTTAAGGAATATTTATTATTGACGTAGCTAACTTAAGAGGTTTGATATCGTTGTAGACACAATCCCCAGTTAGTTCTGATATAAGCTTCGTTATGTATATAATGTACTTGTTTTTATTTAGGCTTCAACAGAAACTGGGCTACTTCATAAACAGGCACGTATAGGAGGAAGTAAATGTAAAAATATCAAGAAAATCCACCTAAAATGAATTGTACTGATGACATCTGATATTGTTCAATATTTTAATTATCATAAGTACGTGACAAAAAACTTGTTATCTGTTATTAGCACAATTTTTAAGCGCTGGTTTATATGTGAAAAGAGTGTTTCAAAGAAATGCATTGAAAAATTTTTTGTTCTAATGGATTTGTGAGTTCAAAGTGATTCATATTTTCAGGCGAATATCTTTTCCCCAGACTCTTTCATTCTGTATGTAAACGCCACTCGTTTAATGAGCTAACAGGGGACGAAAAAAAAAACTTCTCTTTTCTGCATGCTATATATATATACCGACTTTTGTTTGTACGTTACAGACAGACAGATAGTTAGACGGGCAAGTAAACAGATTCTGTAAGCATCATTTATTGTTACTACTTTCAATTAGTTATGTATGTTATAGACAGATAGATAGTTAGACGGGCAGGTAAACAGATTTTGTAAGCATCATGTATTGTTACTACTTTCAATTAGTTATGTATGTTATAGACAGATAGATAGATAATTAGACGGGTAAGTAAACAAATTCTGTAATCATCATCTATTGTTACTACTCTGAATTAGTTCAGTACGCTATAGACAGATATATAGTTAGATGGGCAGGTAAACAGATTCTGTAAGCATCATTTATTGTTACTACTTTGAATTAGTTACGCACAATTGGAGTTTGCCTTAGCTTTCACGCTTCATGTATAGATTTTGTCCTATAATAAATACATTATCATTCTTGATAAAACATTTTAAAGAAATTATGATACTGTAAGTTTGAAATATGAAACACTGAAAAAGGGTATTGACACACATAACAAAATCTTACCCAAATTATTATAATGTTCAAATCTGTCTTGCTAAACTGATTTTGCCAAATATGATGTTCTAGTTTGGGTTACAGGTGACTTTATAATTTTCAAACCTGTTAAATATGTTCTTTCACTGTGAAGCTAAAAATATTATGTCAAACGTACAGTCATTATTTTCCCAGTTGAGCCCTAACGTTTAGAATGTTTACTTCGGAGGAGCACATCGTTTTACTCTGTAAAATAACAGTAGAAACAAACAACGGTCAATCAGATATCTAAGTTGTCTAACAATACCTATAGGTTTTACTGCTTTCAGCTAATAATTCACTGATAGGATGAAGTTACACATTTTCTCTGAAATAGTATATTTTTCTCATTCTTAGAAAGAGTGCTAAGGTAAAACATTTGATGTGTACGTGACCAAATTTCAGTATTCTTTGCTGAGCTGTAAATGTAATTGTTCAGGTAATTTGATAGTATCTCATGATTGCAGGATCTAATCACCGCTATGACGTCATTTGGTATCATCTTCAATAGCAGAAAATAGAATTTCTAAACTAACATAGCAGGAAGTTCATTTATTGGATTACGTAAATACATATCTGGAGTGGTTAAATGTTGCGATATTACTGGATAGATATTTCAGTTTGTAAAGTTAATTTCTTAGTTTATCGCTAGTATTAGACAGTTTTGACTAGCTATTAGCTAAAATGCGTATACTGTTATTTCTCTTTAAGATATGACACGTACTGTGATATCAAGTATTCATTGGTCACTCATGTTATATGTTTACAGAAATCCTAATAAATACTTCAGTTTCAACTTGTATTGTTTCGGTATTATGTCGTGTCGTGTTTTTAATATCACGTTTTACTTCGTTATTCATTCATCCCAAATTTATTATCTGCCTAGATAAACTTCATCAAACCATCAATAAAATTATTTCTCCATAATAGAAGCCGAAACGTTGTTTCCTTTTCTTTCGACATGCAGTTACAGTCCATTAAAGCTCTCAAACTTACTATGTCTACTCTGCCTAAAGTTCTACTGAAACTATCTATCTATTTATATCTATCTTTCTATCCACGTATGTCAACTTATGTACATACTTATGTGTCTTTTTACGAATTCATTTAATGTCATGTTGAGTACTTAGGAAAACATAGAGAAAAAAATAAATAGCATCTGCACTGCAGGCTTTACTATGTCTTGAAATGTGGAAGAATTCGTACATCTAAATGTATGTTTACTCACATAACAATATATTTTATTTGTTTGTTTTTTTAATGGCTGAATTTTACTTCATATTATTTTTAAACATTTGAAAATAGTCCTTATTTCATGTTATTTTATTTACTTTTAGAAAAGGTACCAAAAAAAGATAAATCTTACTGTTCTCTATAACTTGTATTTATAAATTAATGTGATTTTGTTTGTTTGTTTGAAGTTGAGCACAAATCCACACAATGGGCTATCTGTGCTCTGCCCACCACGGGTATCAAGACCCGGTTTCTAGCGTTGTATGTCCGCAGACATACCGCCATTGGGGAGGGGGAATTAATGCAAATCTCTACCTTGGGAGGTGGTCAAATTCCTAAAAAGTACGTCTTTGTGTGAGAACTTATTCTGTTTAAGAAGAAAATTCATTCCACATCGATGAGCACCATTAAAATCAAAATTAGTTTCAATAACCGAAAATGTACTTTGTTTAGTGAAAGAAATCATGAAATGTACGTGAATGTCATACAGCTTGTATTTTTTCAATATAAGTAGATATACTGGATATAGGCGAAAAAATAGAAGATATATAATTGACTAACGGAAGTCTCAGAGGATTACAGTGGCAATTGTGACGTTCAAATATATCGAAAATATGTTTTATTGGATTGAGATCGATCCAATACTTGTTTTCGTCATGATAGATGAATGAAGTCACTGTTATACCATTCGGACCAATTTCGCACAATACGAGCATGGCGGATTATTGCATTATCCTGTTGTAAAAGAACCCTTGTTCATCAGGGTGGAAATGCAATATTATAGGATTGGCATGATCGGCAACAGGTTTCAGGTACATTCTGCATTTAACCTCTCTTTTAACAGAGTTACAGGATCCACTTCCTGTTAAAAAAATGTTCCCTATATTATTACACTAATCCTAGAAGCTCACACCGTTGAACACATAAGCTGGATCCAGTGCCTCATGTGTGTGTGTTTTTGAAATGTTACTCTACAGCAAGTAGAGGAAGAATGTAACATATCTCATCAGAACACGTGGTCATTCGTTGCCCACCGAGTTTGCTCTAGATACCGCTGAAGTCGTGCTTTTCTGTTTGCGTCTGATGTAGACGATTTTGAAATAGTTTTTTTCTACATAACATGTTTTGAAAAGATCTTCAATCGATACGGTTGAATACAGTATGATCCAGAACATATTTGGAGAAATCAGCCAACTGGGACACAGTCTGAAGTTGTTGCTCTTTGAAGTCTGTCCAGTCAGTTTTTCCCTCTGTTAGTCATCACTTGTTAGAGGTTGGAGTTTTTTCTAGTTTCAGGTATATTCCTCTTTGAATTGGCCCCTGTTGTTAGAGTGGTGAAAGAAAATGTCTTTGAAAAGCCAGTTAAAGAAATGATGTTTGAAAAAAACACTGCTACTAAACTGGCACCCAGAAATATTGTATTTCTGAATAACCATGATTTGACTAAATCTCTACTGAAGCAATCAACTAACACCTCATATATCAAGTTTGTTTTTATATGCAAATATAATGTTTTACGAATATATGTGTGAGAATCCTATGTAAGTGGTCAGTCAGTGTACAAAAATATCCAAATATAGGAGATCAGTTTCTCTCCACGGCTATGAAAAGAAATATTATATAGAGAAAATGTGCGTGTGTATATATATATATACACAAATTAGTAATTTTTTAATTGTTAGTGTTATTACAAAATTAAATGTTAACAGGTTTCAGAGTTGATAGTTTAAAAGACTGTTAGGTTTCTAAAGATATTTCTAACACTAATATAATTCCGAATTTTAAAAGTCTTACACTGTTTAACTATAGGCTTAATACGCAGTTGGTAGTTATTTTTAAAGTGGACAGATTTGCACTAATGTCTGAAAAGCTAGGTCGTTTTTCTTTGTTTATATCTTTAATTGTTCTTTTTTGTAATTAAAGACACTATCTGTTTCATAGTTGGATTGGCTTCTTCTATTTTGATTTCTATATGGTTGGTACGTGATCCTTTTCTTTAAGAAACTTCATTGTTTTCTATGTAGTTTATTAGTGCTAAAATATAGAAACCAATCAGAATAAATAAATTTTGAAAGAAAAATAAAGTATTATCTTAACTTCGACATATTCTAAATTTGTTATATCATGTTACATGTTTTCTTTTCACACATTACACATTTATTATGCTCCACCGAAGTCAGCAATGACATTCGTGGCAAGAAGTTGCAGTGATATACACACACGAATAAATACTTATGGCATACCTGATGATTTAAAAAAGAACGCGGTGGTTTCGGTACTAGAGGCTCAAGAGAATTATATATTATTCAGTATTTGTTTTTCTTCTATATAATTTGTTCATTCCGTGGAGGCTTTCGATTCTTGATGAATCGGATGTTTTGTGTGTGGTATGTAGGCTGGCTACTGAACAAATAATCTAGCGTTGGAAAGCATGCTTTAAAAGTTTATTTCTTTACTTGACAGTAACGTGCGACAAAGAAATTAAGTGACAAACTTGCCTCTGTTGTTGGTATAAACAGGTCTGCGAATTTAAACTTCATAAAAGTTGTTTTGGTTTTAATAACGGATTTTCCATAATTCAGCTACGCAGATTTTGAAAACATTACAAATATTACACATATTTACAAATCGGGAAGAAGAAGAAAACTCTTACTTAGATCAAAT
>NW_013666786.1:223011-241624 GCF_000517525.1 Limulus polyphemus
ATATCATGTTTATTAACAAAAATACAAACAAACTGGAAAAAAAGGGAAGAACAATGATGTCAAACGAATATCCATCCTCATTTTTTGATATCATGTTTATTAACAAAAATACAAACAAACTGGAAAAAAAGGGAAGAACAATGATGTCAAACGAATATCCATCCTCATTTTTTGATATCATGTTTATTAACAAAAATACAAACAAACTGGAAAAAAAGGGAAGAACAATGATGTCAAACGAATATCCATCCTCATTAATCATGTTTATGATGTATGGTTGGATGTATCGATTACCAGCTGATGTATGGTATAATACATATTATATATATATATATATATATGTGTGTGTACTTTTAATTGGACAATATATGTCTTTGTTCCTGACCCCTGTTTAATTCCAATAAAAAAAGTTTACTGATATAATGTGGGTAGATTTTATTCCAAACTGCTTCTTAATATAACGTAAGTTACGTAATTTGTTTCGTGACATCTTATAAAAACGTTTAATATTTGCATCTTAAGTTATATTACAACTAATTAATTTGGCTTAAATAACAATCACGTGTTAAAGATATTATAAAAAATAAAAGAGCAGAAAATTGATTTAAATTGTTAAGTATAGAAAATATACGTGGGTTTATTCGAACTGTTTATCAAGTCATTATTTTTATAATAAAATGCTTTGAATGCGAGAATCGTACAACAATTATTTTTATTTAATGGAGTTATCAAAACAGTTACCGTCAAATCAGAAAAGAAAGGTCTTGGGAGTATATCAAGTAGTTCATGCTTTGAGTTAAAGAGTTTCATTTATTTGGTTATTGTTAAGCGCAAAGCTACACGTTGGGCTGTTTGCCTACTGTGGGTATCGAAACCTGAATTTTAGCGTTATGATTCTTCAGGCTTACCGCTGAGCCACTAGGGGCAGCTTATGGGTATAAAGGGCTAAGAATAACCAGCTTTAAAACTTAGATATCAGACATTTCTGAAAAATTTTAACAGAACAACAATTTTATATTTTTACGTTATCTAAGTAATTTAAAACTAGCTGGAACATCGCTCACTTGGACGGAAGTTACGCAAATTCATGATTAATGAAAGGTTATCTTAGAACATGAAAAGTTGCTTCCCTTGTATGTAATTGTAAAAAACCCAAAAACGCCCATAAAAACTGCAAAACACAAAATGTGAAACCGTACATTTGCATGGATCGAACAAACCTTCGTGCCAAAGTTGGTGAAGATCCATTTAGAGTAGGCGAAGTAGAGGTAAAAAATGCAAAAACGGCCATTACAACCGCAAAACGCAAAATTCAAAACTGAAAATTTACATGTCTCCCCATGGATCCAACAAACTTTCATGCCAAATGTGGTAAATATCTGTCAAGTGGGTGCGAATTAGTGTAAAAAACGTCCATAAAAACCGCAAAACGCAAAACTGAAAATTTGTATCTCCCCATGGACCTCCATACCAAATTTGGTGAAGATTCATCCGCAGGAGGTGGGGTAGTGGTAAAAAACGCAAAAACGCTAATAAAAACCGCAGAATGCAAAAATTAAGATTTGTATGTATCTCCACGTGGACCCAATGAACCTCCTTATCAAATTTGGGGAAGATCAATTTGCAGGAGGCGAAATAGTGGTAAAAAAAACGCTCATAAAAATCGCAGAATGCAAAACTCAAAAGTTATATGTACACTCGCATGGATTTAATTAACTTCCAATTTTTATGAAGATCCATCCACACCCTGCGAAGTAGTTACATGGATATACAACATACAGTACTATTATATTTATATAAATGTCTGAGCGAAAACAAATAAAAAATATTTTTGAGCTTTTGAACATAAATAGCGAATGAAATGGGAGTGTTGTTTTGAAGATAATAGGTTTTTGTTTTGAGGTACACAGAAAAAGATATAAATTATTAGACAGTTTTTGACTAAAGATATAACAATCTATAAAATAATTTTAGGAAATTTATAAAAATTACTAGCTTGTTGTTTCCGAACGTCGTGTATTCTGAAGATTAGAATCACAATCGATGCGAAGCACATTCTCATCGTTTTTTTCACATTGTAAATACTTAGTGTAAACAATGAAATGAAGAACATTTGAGCCTTCCCGAAACTTGCGTGTTTCTTTGTTTGCTCATTCTTTCGTTTGTTTTGTTCAAGGTGAAAGTACTTACCAATTTCAGTCTGCAGTCGTCTCTCGATTACCAGTTAGTTGCCAAGACATTAGGAATCAGTAAAGCGTGGTGTAACATGTACGCATCTGTGGCTGTAGATAATCACAACCCAGCAGATCCCCAAAGCTCTCTCGAAAACAAAATATTGATAAAATTACACCAAATACTGGAAGCTGCAACGAAACACTGGTTGTATTTATACTTATCTTCTGAGAACCATGTTTAAATCAATACATTTATGCTGTTCATTGGATGAAAACCCTCTAGATGTTTTTCACTTCTTTCTGTTCTTTACAAATTCATTGTTATACTTTTAACGACCTTGGTTAAAAGTTGTTTTTTATACTTTAACGACCATAATTTTCTGTATATAATTAGAATTGCGCTTGAATAAAAAAACAGATATATATGATATTCCAGATACATTTTAATAAAGTATTGACACGGGTTTTGCGTTGATTTGTGGAATATATACATATAAACCAGGTGTTTTGATTTTGCATGATACATAGAATATCACCAACGCATTTGGGTGCTATGACCCCAGGCATTATCCTTTATGACTTAAGGACGACAACTAGAAATGATAATGGAGGCATAAATTTGAATTTAAATTCTATTATATTGTTTCTGGTTTATATCCAGTTTATTATTGTTTTATAGTGGTGATTTTAATTGCCCATGAAGAATTAACGTATTGCATAGCATTAGATATATCTGTGTATATATACAGAGAGAGAGATATTTCCAGAACTTCTTGTAAATGACCGTTGGTGATTTTGTAGAAAGAATTTAATTTTTCTAAGCATAAATTGAAATTAAAGGTTAGAATTTTAAACTTTCGGCTTTCTTTATTGGACAAATTAGTCATTATTTATAAATACTGACCTTTAAAGTTGTTGTATCAATAAAATAACTAAAGATAGATCTTGTCAGTGTAACATGCAATCTGACGTATTAAAAAAACTTGGTGCTTATATTAATTTTATTAAATAAGATAAAACTTTTCTACACATAAAAAAGTCATTACATTTGTTACCAGTGCAATCTGCATTTTTGTCTTTAACAAGTTACTTTACATTTGTTTCATGAGAAAATGTCATTAAGAGAAATTTGTTATTTCTGAAGTAATTATGAAGTAAACTGGAAAAAGACTGTGTTGGTTACATGACAAGAGTGTACGATAATCAGTTTAAAAGCCTTGCAATTAACGTATTTCTGCTTTTATCATACGAATTCGACAATGGACCTTAAAGCATTAATTGAAATTTAAGTTGAATTAGAATCTAGCAGAACTCCCCTTTCACAACAATTAACACTCAAGTTTTCTTTTCGTGTTATTTTATTATACATTATCCTTTATATCTTCTAAGATTTTGCGTTCATGTCTGACTTTTTTTTTGTTTATCGCAACCTAACGTAATATTCAACTTACTGATGTTTTGGGGAAAATTTGTTTTTATGACTAACATACAAGCTATTAAATGAAATTGAATGCGATTTGTAACCCAATGTATCGTCTATTTTACTTTGTTTTTATATTTTTAACAGTATTAATTTTTTTATTACCAGAAGAAGTTTTTTTTAATGTATTGGAATACATGAATGCTCAGAATGCAAGAATTTAAAATTGTTTTTATCTTCAGATGCATTGGAATTCCTAGCAATCATTTTCAATTATGCCTACTGTTAATGTTCTAGGTGTTACATCCAATAACATCAGCTGTTCTATGTACATTTAAATTAATTATTACTTAATGCTCTATAGGCTATCTATAGTGAAACCACTTGATAGCTTGAAAGGTAAAAATTGCCACTTTCTTTCAGCCATTAATCTATAGCAATTGATCACGATCTCTGACATAATGAGGTGAAAGCCAGTTTATTTTAAATATTTAAATTATTCCTCTACTGGCATTTAATTTTCGACTCCTTTCAGACAGCAGGACATGTGTTACCAGCATTCTTCTTCTCATCATCTGAGGTAAGATGATTCAACACTACCTATGATGCATCAATCTTTTCAACTCTAGTTCTTGATCCAACTGGTACACATAGGCCTTTAGCATAGTTAAAATACATCCAATGTGCTATTGTGCATCATATGGTCATTTTAACTCACAGTCTGACATATAGAGTTGCCTGAGAACGTGAGAAAGAGCACTCCAGCTAGAACTGAGTTGCTTCCCTACCACAAGTTTGTGTTGAAGTCGTAACTAGTCTCTGTGCTCAAACTTTCATTCTTTCACTGTTTTTTAATATCTTCAGTTTTATAGTGACCTTCGCAAACTGTTGCTAAATAAATCCATGCTCATCAGCTAATGCAGTCTCAACAACTCTACATATTACCGTGTACATGTGGCACATTTACACTGGGATATGTATTTCTGTACTAAACGTTAGTAATTTTGGTGAAAAACCAGTCGATTTTTGCTCCGTTATATAATGTGCCATGATGACATATAACAGATGTTCTATTGGTGGTGTGTATTACATGTTATACTAAACCACCAGACAGTAAAATACGGTAGAGTGTGTTTCTACCACACCCAACGCCTTACACAACTCAGAAAATAACTGGATGTTGAAATTAGCTCATTAGTAAAAGCGAATTTCTCCAGGTATCAATTAGTGTGTAAGCTTCAGTCTACTTAGTGAAGTATTTAATAATTACCAGAACATACCAGTTACCATGATCAGTTTCTAGCAGAGAGCCAGATTTATGGACAGTAAGCATAGCACAATATTTGTACCATTGGTCAAGATCTTTACAAAAATGTAACCAAAACATTTTTTCACACATTAGCACAAAAAGTGGCTTTTTGACCTTGCATTATGCAGAATTTGAGGTATCTCCTGTCTAAAAGCCCTGAGGACCATTAAATGCATCAAAGATTGAGAACTACAAATTAATGCTTATAGCCATGGCAGAGCATACCTTCTTGCATTCATAACTGTTTATACCAGTGCTATACCTTTTACACCGCAAGTAGCACCCACGTTAGATATAGGGCCTCCAGCTTCTCTTATTATGTCATTTGTAGAACCAATACACTACTTAAGTCATCACATACTGCTTGGTTGACAACCATTATTACTGTAATTGTTTTACTGCTGCACAGTGTCCAGGATCTCAGTGCTTACTGAATAGAAAGCTCTCACTATCTGAAGAGATAATACTACTGCTACCTGTCTTCATTATTGGTTCAAATGTATAAAAGAATAATTCTCCTGCAACATTGATCTTTTCTTCCAGATTTTGGAGCCTCATCAAATATTTTAGTGGCACATAGTCTACACGAAAGTGAACTTCTAGATACAACCAATGACAGTTACTAAAACTGCAAGCAGTTCTTTCTTTGTCATGAAGCGCCTGTATTTAAAAACAAGTACGATACGAGTATCTTATTTAATTACCTATTGCACCCCATCTTGCGATTGTGATAATAATTTTCCTATTACACTTTCACTGGCTTCAGTATCAAAAAGAATGGACTATCTTGTGTTGGAACTTCTAGCATCAGAGCCTCAAAGTATACTTTAGTAACTGACAAGCCTGTTCCCAGTTTTCATTCCACTTAAAATTTAGCTCTTGCCAGTTCAGACAATGTTGTAGATATCCTTAGAAATTCACTGGAGGATATTGATCATATGACATGGATGTGAAACTTATAAAACTTAGAGCTCATTTTTTCATGGAGTAGAGAAACAGTTTTGAGTACTGCAATATTTGCAGGATCTATATACATCTTATCTCTAACCTCTATTTCATCAGGGAATTTCACTTGTGTATGCATCATTGAACACTTCCCTGGCTTTAATTTCAAGCTATCTATCCTTATACATTGAAGAATCATATCCAGGCCTACACCGGCAGTCGACATCATGCAACTAAATGACAAGATGTCATCTACAGATACTAGACGTTTCTCCCAATGCAGCCTTCTCAATATAAGCTTTCCTAGTTACATAAATATTATAATATTATATATGTTATTATACTTTTAAAATAAGATATAATCTTTATTTTTCAACTTATTTTCTTTAGCGTTTATCTTAACTTTTTGTACATGTACAACTCTCTTTCATTTCTAATATACTTTCTTTAGCTGAATTTATCTATGTATTCAGTATATAGATTTTGGAATTTTTGCATTTATTTTTATCTTTATTTTTAGATTTAATCAATTTTTCTTACCAGAATATATTTATAGGTTCAATTTCTACATCTTCGTGATATTGTGAAATAGTCTTATCCTTGGTGAACATATTTTTCACTACTCTTGGTGTGCGATGGCGCATCACATAAATGAAATTACCCTATTACACGTGGCATTATCGCATTGGACTATCTTGCTCTTCGTGATAGAATATCAAGAAAAGGTGTAACACTTATCTGTGCAAGAAAATAACGCTTTGTTGTTGTTTGGCTAGTGTTAAAGTCTGTAAGAATAATGACATATCTGATAAAATAGTTTGCTTTTAAAATTAATAATAACAATAGCTGTTATACTATCAATCCAATCATTAGAAACATCCAATATTTGGTTTCATTAACAGAAGACATATATCGTGTATTTTCTCGTGAATTTAATTAATATTAAAGATTAGATGTTATGGGATAAAGCCAAATGTTTCATGCACTGCAGACGTTAAGGTAAAATAATAAGATGTGCTCTTTAGTGTGTGTGTGTAGGCTAAGGTTACCTAAATGAAAAGGCAATGAAAATAAGGAATGCTATTTTACGTGGTGCACTAAGTGTACTTATATGCAAAGCAAATTATTTAGGTGATATATCACGTTTATTTAGTAACTGTGTATTTTTTTACGGTCATTCATGCCATCTTCTCCATTATTATGACAGAGGTTGTTGTAGCAAATAACATTCCATTTTTGCCACGTAGAAATTTTAAATATTTTAATTGTTGTAGATATTTCAGTACAAATAGTTGCTTAAGTCAAGTCTAATACGATTTGACCACTGAACAGGATCTCTAGAAAATTCAGTGATGTTACCATCACCATTCATTTTATTGCTGTTAAGTTAACAGATTTTCACTGCTTTTACTATCAGTATATTTTTGCTGTTTCAAAGTTAAATAATTCCTTAGCTTCTGAAAACCCACTAGCATTCCCTGATGTCTCGGGTTCTCACTATTAACATTTATTTTTTACTGTTTTCATTAGTTCACTGCCTATAAATCCTGATTCACAAAATATTTAGTAGACCCTTTATGTTTATTTTCTGTCTCTTTCTTCACTGCCTTCCATTTCTTCTACTCAACAACAGACAAGCAATGTCTACCCTTGTTATTTTGTGTTTAAACACTAACAATTATATTAATTAGAGCCACTGAATAAATAATAAGTGAAACAAATAAACTTTATCAATATTTGCGCTGCACACAAACAGGGTGAACAATCATGTACGCCTGTCAAATCTCTTTATATAGCAGGTGATAGATAAGCATTCATGAGGTCATCTAGATTTAGAACCTTCTAGTAACATTTTTACTTTATTCCTGTACTGCCTACCAGACAGATGCCTCACGTGCTTGCAAATAAATATATGCACTGGGAGTTGTTGCAACAATTGCAAAGCATCGGCCGTGGCTTAGGAAGTGATAAGCGCTGGCGTATTGAAATATAATATAATGCCTTTCTACTGTTATACTAACACTGACTATGATTCATTTCGGTCAATGTTTTTCTTCCCCTCTATGTTCATTTTTATTTCTCTTATTCTCTCTTATGTTTCTTCTTCCTTTTATTGCTTTTCTTTTTTTCATCATTATTCAACCTTTAATTTTCTGTTTTTCGCACTCCCCTATTATTACTTCTTTTCTTGTTACCCTTACATGCAGCCACATTTTATTACTCGATAAGTCCAACTCTGCTTCCATGGTTCTAGCTAAACAGCCTTTTCACAGTTCTTTTGGTAAAAACTTTGATGCATTTCGAGCAAAGCTCCTCCAGGGCTATCTGTGCTAGCCGTCCCTAATTTTGAAGTGATAGACTAGAGTGAAGATAGCTAGTCAACACCATTAATCCTTGGGTTACTCTTTACAAACGAATGGTGGAATTGACTGTCACCTTATAACTCCCCCATTGCTGAAAGGGCGAGCATGTTTAGTGATGGGATTCGAACTTGCGACCCGCAGATTGCGAGTCGAGCACCTTAACCAGCAGACCATGCCAAGCCACTTTATACATCTTAAAGTACACATTCTCCGCCAACTTGAGAAATATTTCAGACTGACTTGTTCTTGATGCATTTAAATAGCACTAAAATTATAAAAATGTAGAAACTAAGACACAGACTTTGTGTCTAAAGTATGGCACGAAAAAAGATCTTATTCAAAAGTTTTTGTATTTACTAATAGAACGAAATCATAGGATATTATATTGTATTTCCAATTACATAATGGCAATGTCTTGGTTTTAAGATAAAAAGTTCAACCAAACAAAGAACAAAGATGACATTATAGTATATTTTAAAAACATCAATTTGATTTTCATTAGTGAGTTAGTTTAATGAAAATATACCGTTAGTTACAACCCGTAGACACTGAGCACCCTGAAACTCATATTTGTCCAACTTTGATACAACTTATCTGAAAGAGTTACATTTAGCCTAAAGAGATACTCAGTGAAGAGTATAAACTGAACTTTCCTGCCATTAACACAGTCTCTGGATATGCGGGATAAAATTTTAACCAATCGACGCATATATGGAATCCTATACTGTTCTCCAATCAGTATAGTGCCAGTCCCTGAAACTAATGGTGAATTATGTTGTTATCGTACATAGCATTCATAGAAGTCTCGTAGATGTTGTGTAGGAATTATGTTGTTGTTGTTTTTTTATCAATCAGTGGCCTCTAGTGTACATGTCACACTGGCACTGTAATATTGGGCAGATTCCTGCACCAAGAAAATGTTTGGGCCAATTCATCTCCAAAAGATCGTATAGCTAGATCAAATACTATGTAAATATATCGCCGAGCAGGAAATTTTCCCTCTGTCGGAAGCTCGTAAGTTTTTACTAAACTGCCATCATTCATATTCGAGGATGTTGCACAAGGCATATCGTTCATCTCTGGTTCTCCAATCACAAAAACCTCGAGTGAGATATAAAAGCTTCACCCATATATGAAGGGCATGGGCACCCAGTTCTATTACTGCCAATTCTGTTGATTGTGACAAATTTTGATTTAGTGCTCGTAATTTGTTTCTTAACGTGTTATTTTTCATAAACCTGAACTTTATAAAAATGTCATCGTTCGACTTGTGACGAAATTATTTTGCCACATTTGCCATTAATGAACACAAATAAAACTTATGATATATCATGAAAGTTGAAAGCAACAAAAATATTACCTAGGGTTATAGCTCAATGTGGCTTTGCTCTAAAACAAACACATAGACACTGTAACTTCCATTGTAACATGCTTCTATGGAAGGTGACGAGGTCAATATTGACCACACATTTTGACATATCTTCTGTATGTGGACTTTAGCTTCCAATATCCTGTTTAAGCACATCAAAGGCACAGTCGTTCATTGGAGTTGTATTGGAGACTTAAAAGCCAGTGACAATATGGAATTTTTGTGATTCCAATTTCTTTGGCCATCTTTTTTGTTATGAAATCCAGGAAATGTGTTTTCCTTCAAGCAATATTTTTTTGGCTCAAAAATTCTCTTTCATAACTTCAGTCTTCACTTTGTGAATGGAGGCACTGATCCAGATTGGCTTAACTATAGGAAAACTGAAAATTGTTCGTAACAAATTCTACACATGAGAGTTATTGCACTATAGTTGCTATACATGTCGTCCGTAGCACCATAATTGTTTTTGTTTTTTCGGCCATTGCTATTGTATTAGAGCATGCTCATCCTTCTTGTATAGTATGATTAATCCTCTGCATACTATCATTTAAGAAAATTATTTATTGCAAGGGCCTTTGGTAAGGTAAGCATTTTTCTACATGTTACTAAACTCCAATAGATATATATACATATACTGTGAAGATATTAGTTTATTTCTTAATCTATTTTGATATATAATTTTTACTTTTAAAACGAAATTGCATCACCATTTCTTAGTCAGCACCTACATTGAATTTGCTGTATAAGTATATCTATAAAACCGATTTTCTGTGGTAAGTTTATGGACTTGCAACGATAAAATCCGTGGTTTGATTTCAAGATAGCCCATTGTGATGATATGGGTATACCGCGCCATCTCTTAGTAGTCAGAGACAGCGAACTACAACTGTTTCTCTTTGCAGCTGTCCCCTGTAAAAAGTGTTTCACTGTTTTTTCATAAATTCAGAAAAAGACGAAATGCGACTCATCCGACTACATCACACACTCAACACATTACCATGAAGACTTTTTTAAATATTAGTTTAATCACAGTCATAAAAAATTTTGCACTATAACTATTTTACTAACCGAAAATCTCTACATTTGGAAGAAAAGAGCCACACTACACCTATACATAGACCAAGGTTGTAATCACGGGATATATTTGTTGTTGTTTTACTTATGTTTCCAACATTGTGATAATAATCAGTGCCCACAATAACGAACAGAATATTTACTCAAAAGTAGTCAACAGCTCCGAATTTAGAATAGTTAAAACTATCCTGACGTTTATTTATTTTTATTTTTTTCTTTACAAATGTTTAGATGGTAGCTTTGGTGGTTATTGTGTGTGTTATCTCAACTTGAAATCTGAAAAGGATGTAATATTTTTATGATGATGAAAACATGTATGATGAAAATTATTGGCAAGTCACATTGCAAAAACGGATAAAACTCTAGCACTTTCTGAAGCTAGATCTTTGCTAACTGATGAGATGTGGTTGTGAATGTCATGGTTTAAGCTAAACCGTGTGTCCAGGTCGGATGAGGAAACATCTTATTCGAAGATATCCCAATCGACGTGACATACTAGCTGAATTGGAAATTTTTCAATTAATTATTGCATTGACAGCAAATAATGGACACATAATCGTTATCTTCAAAAAGGAAGGTTGGAATAATATATAAGAAATTATTAGTTTCAATATTGTGTGAACTAACAGCACAGTAAAGTTGAAGTTGAAGCAGAGGCACGATGCATTACTCGATGATTTCCCTAACAATTCTCCAATTACAAATGGGATTTCTGCAATGAATAGTAAATATAAGAAGGATGATATAAAGCCTAGCATGGTACCAAATTATAAACCATATGTCATATTTTCATTAATATCTAGTTTTTTCGTTTTAGAAGTTGTACTGAGCTTTATTCATCGAGAGCTTCGAAATAACCCTAAATCACCGGTTTCCGGAATGACCCCCCTGTTGACCATCCTTGGCTCCGTAGTATTGTGGCAGATGTTAAACATTTCTTTCCTAACAGAACCTTTAGAGAGCTGGGTTCGCAAGCGATTTTCTTTTCAATAAGTAATTTCACTCGAACAAAAGGAATTAATATGACTAGTCTCCAGTGATCTTATTATATAATTTATGATAAGCAAACTATGATAATCTAACTAAACACTGGTATTCTAAAAGACCGTGGCTCGCTACATGTAATATTTAAAACTTCTTCTGTTTTAAAGATTTGAGTTTTAACCTTAGTCTTCTTATAATTACCTGGTATTGGAAACAAGAATAACTCAACTAATGTTCGATATACCTTTTAACACCTGCCACACGAGCCAGCCAGGCATCTTGATGTGGCTAAAAAAGAAAAAGAGTCATTCCGGAAATGTTTGGGTTGGATTGATTATACAAAAGAAGACATTTGGCAGTATTTGCGAAGTCTAGATCGTTGGCTCAGACCCATGACCTAACCTGAGACTTCGAGATCAAACATGGAGAAGTTAACTTGTAAATGCAAAGTAAAACGATGTAGCAATGAAACATGCTTGAAATGTTCTTTATGTTATTCTAAAATTACCCAGCCCAAAATATGGTTAATATTGTAATAATTATAGAATTCACAGCACCTTGTGATGCAGTAATGATTTTTTTTTCGCTTATAAATGCCAGTTTTTCTGACATTAAATGTTGGCATGCAGGTAAATGTAATGATTATTATTTAAGCTTTGATAATTAAAATATGAGTGATTAACATCTTGAATAATTATGTTACCTTAAAGTATAAACCATGTTATGGAAATTATATGATAACGTGACTGTTGTCCTTTTGTAACCTAAAACCTTTTGAGTACATTATAACTATAATTATATGATAACGTGACTGTTGTCCTTTTCCAACCTAAAACCTTTTGAGTACATTATAACTATAATTCTAGTTATAGTGCACAAATGATTTTATGGTTTGAGATGATAATTTTAATGAATAGTTTATTATAGAGTTTTGTGATCAAAAATAAATATAATTAATTGTGTCCATAAAAGAATACCATATTTACAGGCCCCCCAGTGGCACAGCGGTATGTCTGCGGACTTACAACGCTAAAAACCGGGTTTCGATACCCGTGGTGGGCAAAGCACAGATAGCCCTTGTGTAACTTTGTGCATAATTAAAAACAAACAAACAAACAAACCATATTTACAGAACAGCTTTCTACATGACAGTGAAATACAGGATATCGTATTAAACTAATGAAATAAGTATTTTCAGAAATCCCAATATCTGAATAGGAAGGTCAAACATCTGATTAAAATATTCTATTTATAATAAAAGTATTAATTATGGTATTTATGTGTAATATCTTGTCGTGAATTAGTGAAAAGAATGTTTCGTGATATACGAAACTGTTTGTCATGTGTAGGACTATGCACACCAAACGAAGAAATGCTACACGTGGTATGTGAATGGACATAGCTTTGAAAGGGGCTTTTGTAACTAAGACTGCAAACGGTACACAACCCTCGCATATAATTCATTTAGCATATACGATAGTGTATTTTACACGATGATTACAACAACTGTGCTGGAAGGAAGAAGAGGTCTTCGAAATACGTGACCCTCTCAGATCCTGACAAAAGGATCTAAATCCCGATCAGCTCATTCTGTTGGGCTCAGTTTTTACCTACAAAGGCTCCTAAATCTGTATACTCGCATAAGACTACAAAAATTGAAATACACCTTTACAAGTAAGTAAAAAAGATGGATTTGTAGAATTATTTTGTATTCTCTCTAAATATTGCTTTCGCGAACGCTATTATGTAAAGAAAGCGAGAATAGATATTCCAATGATATAATTTTAAGATAAAAGAATATTTTAATTTTTGTGACTAGGATAACTGGAAAAGATATTAGCATCCTAAGTCCCTTAAAAGTGTTTTAATGAATATTTTTCATATTATAACTGTGAAATGGTTTATTGTTGGCTGCTACTCTGCAATATAATAGCGGTAATACAGAGATCTCCTGTGTCGATGGGTAGTTACAAGGGATTACAAATATAGTTTAATAAGACAAGAGTGTTTAAATATGACCTGTCGTAGTTTTATTTTATAGCTAGTGTAAGGCATGCGTAATTGACTGATATAGTTGTAAGTAGATAAAATTGAACAAATTATCAATTTCTCAGTTTCAAAGTTATAGGTTTGCAATAACAAATTAGCTTGTTAAGAAGTTCAGAATGAATATTTTATGTGTGTATGTTATCTCTATGCACAACGATATACTTATTTTGTTTGTTTGTAATTAAGCACAAAGCTACACAATGGGCTATCTGTGCACTATCCACCACGAGTATCGAAACCCGGTTTTAGCGTTGTAAGTACGCAGACATATCGCTGTGCCACTGGATCGCTGTATGTAAAAGTGCATTTTTGTGACTAAACATTCCACTCGGATTTTTTACTGCTTATCAGAAAGAAAAAAACAACTTCAAAACTTACGTTATATATATATATATAGTCCACGTTTCTTACTCTATTAATTATCGTCAAACAATCTATCAGTTGTTGCAAGGTCTCCAGGTTATATTTCGTTCTTTTTACAATTATTGGAGAAAGTGTGGCTTCATTTATAAATGCTGTAATGAGATTAAATTGAACCTTTCATTTTCCATAACTGTTGAATTGTTTAAGATCTTCTTTCCATTTCCTGTAATGTTTAGAGTAGGATTGAATCCTGTTTCATTTTTATATAATTGGCTTAAATGATCATTTTCATACTCTCAACTGCTGGAATAGGCTTAAGTGATGTCTTCCGTTTTCTATAGCTTTTTTAATGTTCCTGAATCATACTCTCAGTTTTCTACAATTGCTCAAGTGAACTTTAATTATGTCTTCTATTTTCCAGATCGCTGGAGTGGGCTAAATTCACAAAATTTACTTGATTTTTGATCGTGCATTAATTTTAAAGAATGGTTCGATTAACTCCGACTTATTACTGTTAATAATCTGTATGTTTGAGTTTGCAAAATTGTCTACAACAACACATTTGTAGTGGACCGTGATAAATTAATTTATACCCCAGAACACTGTTTATCGTGGGAAGGTAATATGTATACATGAGGCACTGATTGGATAAAATGTACTGCATTGGGCTAGCTGTAGTCAACAACACGAATCGATTTTTGTCTTGTCTCATGGCTAGTCATGTTTACGTGGACAATAAAATATCCTTGAATCGTTTCCATTCCTTCATTCTCAAAGAATACACACACATTTATAGGATATCAAGTTTTTCTTTTTTCGTCGTGTAGGATTGGTTTGTGTACTTAAAGGCTAATTCGTAGGTTTATAATCTTTCTTTTACATGTTTAATTTTTTGTATCTTTTATTTTTTCCTAAGCGGAAGAGAATGGGAAATACTTCATTTGACACTGGGTGAACAAACTAATAACAGAAAACAGTCTAAATGTTTACAATTGTGATATGTCATTGCTGTTGTAGTATTTTTAATTCTATTTAATATGTCCTCTCTTGTGGCTCATTGCTAAACTCAAAGATGTGTTAGCACAAAGCTAAACAATACAAATAGTCTACTGTGTAGCTTTGTGCTTAAACAAAACACACACACACACACATACACACAAAACTTTTTTCATGCAGTTTTAATTTGTGATTGTTTATTTGGATCTTTATTTAGGATCATGAATAAGGTATAATGCATAGAATAATGACTCTGGAATTTATCAAACTGAAAGTGAATGTGGAAGTGTTTAATTGAACAGACAAAACGTAATTTAAAATATTGTTTAGCAAAACATAAGGGATATGTCAGAAATAAAAAGATTGAAAATTCGACCATATACAAAAACACAACCAAAAGGTTTCAGAGCCAATAATGTCCGTGGATCTTTGGAAACAATTACGCATAAAACAGATAATGAATTATGAAATAGAGATGAAGGTCCGACGAATATTTGTGTAAGAATGTGGCGGGACTTACTCTTAGAATTATGTAGAAATACTAAACTTACCCGTAAGTCACATGACCTAGTTACAATGGTATAAATGGCACTAATATGTCTTCCAATTTCACTTCTAATGATGACGTTGAAATGTCAAACATGTAGAGTCAACTTTTTGGAGGTCATAGATTGGCCTGAATTAAGAATGTTTTAATTGTGTACCCGAGACCATGAGAGCCAACATGGAGAAGTTAATTTGTAAAGTAAAACGATGTAGCAATGAAACATACTTGAAATGTTCTAGATGTGTTTGTGAATGTGATGGTTTAAGCGAAGCGATTAAACTCAACCATAGGTCCAGGTCTGATAGAGGAAAAAATTATTTGAAGACATCGCAATCTACGTGACATACCAGCTGAATCGAAAATTCGTCAGCTAATTATTGCATTGACAGTGAAACATAAAACAACAGACACAATAGTATTATTATCTTCAAAACCGGGGATTGCAATTATATATAAGAAATCATTAGTTTCAATATTTTGTGAAACTAACTGCACAGTCTAGTCCAAAGATGCAATGTTGAAGTTGAAGTACATGCACGATGCATTACAAAATGATTTCCCTAGCAATTCTCACATTAAAAATGCCATTTCTGCAATGAAGAGTGAATATGAAAAGGATGGTATAATGCCTAGTATGGTACCACCATAGTATAACCCATATATATTTCATCATATCTTATTTTCATTAATATTTAGTTGTTTTTTTTGTTTTGTTTTTTTCGTTTTAGAAGTTATGCTTTGCTTCTTTCATCGAGGTCTATCGAAATAACCCTAAATCACCGGTTTCCAGAATGACCACCCTGTAGACCACCCTAGGCTCAGTAGTGAACGATGCTGAGCTGGCTCGTAAGGCAGGTGTTAAAGTTTCAGTTATTATATGAATCTGCAGTATCCCAGTAGATGATCGGCAACTTTACGAACTCCCAATTCTTAAATACAGTGTTCCATAGCCCACGGTGAACAAAGAGTTTTAGTAAAAATACTGCAGATATTTTCCAGTGATGTTTGTTTGTTGTTAAGCGCAAAGATATACAAAGGGCTATCTGTGCTCTACCCAACACGGGTATCGAAACGCGGTTTCTGGTGGTGTAATTGCACAGACATAGGGCTGGAATAAAAAGGGCTATGTACAAGAAGCTAACTAAGTGTACAAATTGAGGGAAAGATTTTATTTGATACTAATTTTAAGTAACGTAAATTTCATTTATTGTCTAAAATGCAGCTATAGTAAAGAAAATTATAACTATTAATAATATTTGTCTGAGGATTAACTTTCACTAGGGTCTTATAAAATGTCCTAACCTTAGTTCAGTACCAGCTAATATATTTCAGTACAAAAACACAAGACCTTAGGCTTTTGTATTTTTGTTTTAAATTGATTTCTTGAACCTATGTGTTTTCCAAACGTCATGAGCGAGTGTATTTTGTTAGAATTGTTTAAGGTGTAATTTTGTAGGACCTACTGTGAGAATCATTTCAAACAAACTTGAACAGAAAGCGACACACAACACTTTTCATGGAAAATTATTTTTTTTTATCTTTTGAGGACATAGAAGCTTTGTATTTTAGTCTATTGCTCGAAAATAGATTCAACTTCAGTGATACAGATTTCAGAGAGATAAATTTTAATGAGCTTACATAATGAGTATATAAATTTTAGCGAAGTTCTTAGTGGCAATATTATGAGGCTAACGGCTAATGTGCACGATTAGGAAGAAATATGGAGGTCAAAATTTAAAGAGCAAAAATGAAAACATTAGAAGCGCTCATGTGAATCATAAGCGATTCAATTAAAATAATATGGCTCATTTAGAACAAAAGGAATTTCAGCTCTTGATTATTTGTAATATGTGGAATATACCAACGTCATTGGACCATCCATTCAACAATGGTGATTTCTTTAGTTATAAATGTATGCACAATAAATATACTGTATACGTTCTTCGCACGAGTTTAATTGCAGAAGAGGTTTATAGCATGACCTGGTGGTTAGGGCTCTCGACACGCAGTATGTGGGTCGCGGTCTCGAATCCTGGCATCGCAAATGCTTTCTCTTTTATCCGTTACGGCATTATAATGTGATGGTCAAATCCACTTTTCGTTGGTAAAAGAAAAACCCAAGAGTTGGAGGTGGGTAGTGTTTACTATCTGTCTTCTGTCTGGTCTATCACTTCTCAATTAGCGAAATTCAACAAAGAAATAAGCAAACTTACGATGTTATGTTATAACTTACTACGATGTTACCACTCACACCACAATTAGCGGCTTAGAAATTCGTCGACTCTTTATCTCAACTCAATGTATGGCGAGTTATCTACGTAACTTGTTTTCGTTCATCGAATCATATGTCCACATCCTTGCGTGGCATGTGTGAAAGTTTTGCTGAGCATGTTGAGAAGCTAGAAACAAAATTCACTGACCGACTAGAATATATATATATATAATGAGAGAGAGAAACAGGTAGATACGTCAATATAGCAAAGTGGGTAATGTGCTGGAAAATAGAACTTATATATATATTCGCTATTCATATCGAAATATAGCAGAACATATATTCTGAAAAAGTTCCACCCCGACGCTTCAGTGGTGAAAAACATGAAATACAGGAACAAACAGGTTCAATGAAATAGAATAATTTAAGGTAGCAAATGAAAGCTACTAAGGTATTAATATAATAGTAGAGTCCTTTCCAAATGATTAATTTTATATTTTTCTAGGGCTTAGACCTAAAATAATTCTAGTTGTTGTCCATCTTGTTTTCCCTAGGGCAAAAATAAATAAATCCCCCATTTCTTTTGCTACATATTACAATTTCGAAAGGTCTGAAATTGAGTTAAATGATACTTTAAATTTAGTAGTTAAATAAGAGCCGATATATACTATAGTGAGTTTATGATATTTGCCAACAAGATTGTTTCACACGGTTTTATTTTTTTAACACAAATACGTTTTAATATACACACACAACAATACAACTTATAATAACAGTTATTACAAACAATGCTTTCTATACAAAAATT
>NW_013666786.1:241875-243492 GCF_000517525.1 Limulus polyphemus
ATATAAAGTCTTCTTTCTAGTCTGGAACTTCCTTGATGTCTTATCGAGGGTTCATGATGATCGATTTAATTACGATTTGATGTAGGTATAATTCACTTAACAGGGAGCTAGCTTTGTCCTTCGTTATTCACCAGCCACACAGGCCGAGTTTTCCACGATGAAATTAATATAATGTTTTCGTAAAAATACTAATACCCGATAAGAATCCACTGATGTTAAATGATTTGTAATGTTCGAATTTTGTAAACGCTGTTAAGCTTAACAGTAACAGCGTTAACAATAGGCTACTGGTATTTGGTATTGAGTATTTATTTTTAGCCTATAAGTATAAATACAATGATTAAGACTAGTGTAGGAGTTAAGCGTCCACATAGGTGTAATGGTTGCATTGAGTGAGTTTTGTTTGGGAACTCGGTACTGGCATGTACTTTTAATGAAGATGTGCAATTTTTATGTATAATTTGTAGGTTGGAGAAGAAGTTAGAGGCTATCATAATTAAAGTAGAGGCAATATATAAAGAGAAGTTTAGACTGTTGGATATGACAGCAATATTTTGGGAGGAGTTTAAGCTTTTATATGCAAAGATACATCAGCTAGCAATGACTTTCAGGAAGTTAGAAAGAGTACTATTAGAGTAAAAGTAGTGAATTTAGTTATATTGAGCCTATTCTGTTGAGCAACAAATATCAGCCTTTGGCTTCTGCAGATGAGGAACTATTGGAGGAAAGGAAAACAAAATGGTCAGAGAAGGATGTGGCTGATAAGGAGGTTATAGTTATGGGTGATTCCCTGACAAGGCATGTGGATAGAATAGTCTGTGGGGTAAGTAGAGAGAAAAAGAGTCAGATTATACTACCCAGGGGCACATCTGGAGGATATAACTGACAAAGCAGGAGATATAATAAAGGGCTAGCAGAGATGCAGTTTTTGTGGTGCATGTAGGGGCTAATAATATTGGGAAAGGTAAATCAAAGGAGCTAATAGATAAGTACAAGGGCTTGATAAAGGCATTTAAAGAAAAAGGCCATAACTTAATTTTGTCTGGGATACTGCCCAGAATTAATTATGGGGATGAAGTTATAAGTAGGTCACTAGGGCTAAATGCTAGGCATAGGTTAGCTGGTTGGACTTGTGGGATCAGTTCAGTGGAAAAAGAAAGCTTTTTAGAATGGATGGTTTACATTTAAATAAGATAGGGGCTGACTTGTTTGCTACGGCTATTAACTCAGCTGTAAGGGAAGCTTTGAAAAAGGAATAGATAGTGGTAAGGTCCAGGAAAACTAAATGCAAAAATAATAAGGGACAGAGAAAAGTTTACATATGAAATGAGTATAGAAGTAGTTATAAGGGTAGGCTTAATTGTTACTATTGTACTGCTAGAAGTATAAGAAATAAAATAGATGACTTTAGAGCAATGGTAGGAATAGAACCTTTTGATATAATGGGAATAACTGAAACATGGTTAAACGTAGATGATTTTGATGACAAATTTCTTTGAAATACAGGGTTACAGGCCATAGAGATGGAGGTTTTTCTCAGCCTTGAATAGTGGGCAGGTACCAGAGGATTGGAAGTTAGCTAATGTAACTCCTCTTTTCTAGCTAGGACAGTTCCAT
>NW_013666786.1:244492-246272 GCF_000517525.1 Limulus polyphemus
GAAAAATTAGGTGTCTATTTACTTGTGACCACTCAGTGTACTTACAAAGGAAAAGTAAGAAAGATAATAATTAGAGTACTATACATCAATGGAAAAGACAGCAGAACTGTCCTTGAAGCTGTTAAGGTACTATTATACTAAGCCCAACCTTTTGCTATTAGTATAGTTCCCATCTCCCACACTTCCATGCTATTATCTTGATCTTTTCAGAAATGTCACTTCAATAGTTCTAAAGATATCCACATAGTAGCAAGCCTTATATAGAGAAGGTGATACCACTACATTAGTCCACCTATATAAGACATAAAAGTGTCCAAATAAGCAATTTTAATTATTTTCCCTCCCTCTAATAAATTGAAAAAAAAAATTATTATATATTATAACTTCATTTATGTCATTATTTTGAAATATATGTTTGTTTGTAGTTAAGTATATAGCTACACAATGGGCTATTTGTGCTGTGCCCACCATGAGTATCGAAACCCGGTTTCTTGCGTTATAATTTTGCGGATTTACCGCTTTGCCACTGGGGAGCTGAAATGTATTTAATGCTTTTTGTATTTTTACATTATAATATTTAATTAAATTTTTGTCATCAAAGCCATTAAAATACATATTTGTATTAATATGTTTATATTACCTATTAAAAATTTTATATTTACAACATCTAAGAGGTTATGAATGTATTACAAACTGTACGGTATTTGTTGGAACATACCATTTTTGTGAGGGAAGTCCATATATTTGAAATGTGAAATAAAAATTTCCTCATAAATAATATTACTTTAATTATTAATTATCTTAATATCTAATTCTTCATAATGTTCTTCAGTATTTCATATAGAGATATTTTCGATCTGTAGAACAGCAGGGTAAAATAAAATCATCAAAATATCTTTATGTTAAGGAAAATAATTCGGAATTCGTAAAATTATTTATGAATTTATTTTCGTGATAATAGATACATAAATTAGCAGCACAACCTGAATAATTAGAACCCATCGGTATACCCACTATTTGTTTATAAATGTGTTTGTCAAAACGAATGTAATTATTATATTAGGTCCAGTATCTCGTGGCAGAGCAATTGAAGCGGCGGCTCTAGGTTAAGCACGTAAGTCTAGCTTCTATGGAAGATTAGCAGCAATGGATACACCAATAAAGTCTGTCAGTTGTTTCAGTCATGAATTTAATTTCTACCACACATTGAAAAGACGAGCAGGAACTGTATTCTACTTCAGATAATTGTACACCATATTTTGTTTCTTTCTGTCTATACTGAAAGTTTTAAAATTTAAGGTAGAACAAGAGACGTTGACTCTATGTGTATATATATATATATATAGCACATTTACACCCACACATATATTTATATTTACAGCTTATGGTAAGTAATAACATAAGTACATTTTTTAGCTGCTTGTTAATATCAAACTTGTTTCGCTGAGAATTTAACCCAGAATATAAGGACAAAGATTGCTTAAGAGAGTGTTGGTTCATATTAAACGTAAGTCTATGTTATTTCATATCAATAAGTACTGGAAGAGAATTCCATTTTTACTTCAGCTGATTATCTTTGTAGCGCCCCCTGTGGCTCATCATTAAGCTTGAGGGCTTATAACGGTAAAATTCGGGGTTTAATGTACAAATAGCCCATTACGTAATTTTACACTTAAACAAAAAAAACAAACTCTCTGTAGCACTACTTAGATAACATCATCCATTGTTTATTGTTTTAGAAAAAATAAAATATATATTCACGATTGAAGTAGACTATTTT
>NW_013666786.1:246590-250727 GCF_000517525.1 Limulus polyphemus
CTTGATAATATCAAACTTGTTTCGCTGAGAATTTATCCCAGAATATAAAGACAAAGATTGCTTAAGAGAGTGTTGGTTCATAAAGGCCAAATATTAAACGTAAGTCTATGTTATTTCATATCAATAAGTACTGAAAGAGAATTCCATTTTACTTCAGCTGATGCCCCCCAGTGGCACAGCGGTATGTCTGCGGACTTACAACGCTAGAAACCGGGTTTCGATACCAGTGGTGGGCAGAGCACAGATAGCCCATTGTGTAGCTTTGTGCATAAATTCAAACAAACAATTCAAACAAACAAACTTCAGCTGATTATCTTTGTAGCGCCCCCTGTGGCTCATCGTTAAGCTTGAGGGCTTATAACGGTAAAATTCGGGATTTAATGTACAAATAGCCCATTACGTAATTTTACACCTAAACAAAAAACAAACTCTCTGTAGCACTACTTAGATAACATCATCCATTGTTTATTGTTTTAGAAAAAAATAAAATATATATTCACGATTGAAGTAGACTATCTTGGGTACTAGTAGTGATTTCCAATTCGTTGGTGTGAGAAATAAAAGTGATTTATAATGCACGCTTACATGTCGCATAGTTTTATATCTTTAACCAAAATTTGAATGTCATTTTTCTGTAGCAAGTCCACACTACTTTATTTAGAAACGAATGATGCGGCTCATCGTCTGCTATATCCGAAATAAGTACGTTATTTGTCCTGTATAGTCTGGACTATGTGAAAAAGTCCATGTCCTATAATTATACACTGCATAAAAGTATTTGCGTTTAAAAGGGTAAAATTACTATTATAAACAATATCTATCTGTGTGTGTGTTCTTATAGCAAAGCCACATCGGGCTATCTGCTGTGTCCACCAATGGTAATGAAACCCCTGATTTTAGGGTTGTAAACCCGAAGACTTACCGCTGTCCCACCCAGGGACTTAAACAATGTCTTAGTTTTATGTAAATTAAGCGTATAATGATGTGCAATCTAATCCGAAATGCATATGATTGGTCATTTAGCCAATTCTTATTAATGAATAATTGTTAGAGATTGTTATAAGTCTTAACAATTCGTGACATTTCAGTTTAAAGTAAGTCATCATAGAGAGCAAGGGCAGCTTGACTCAAATGTTGCATGCTTAAAACCAGAGTGTTGACGACGCCCTGAAATAGCTTCGACCACTTCTCTGCAAGAGCTGCTTCAAGAACATCCTTAATATTTGAAGTCACTATTTCCAAGACATTCTTAATATTTGCAGTCACTTGACGAGATGTGAAACTTCTCTAAAGAACTTCCTACATATTCTTGATGGAGATGACGTTAGGTGATCCTCTAGGTCACTGCTCTCGATCAATCGTATCTTCTTCAGGGAATAGGTAGACCAGCTTAGCATGACCAGGGTGGGCGTTATCATTTATCAGGCTGATGTGATAATCAATTGCATTATAATAAGGCAGCATAAAGGGTAGTAAAACATATTTTCTATAATCTGTGACATAAATGACATCATTTCACAATATGTATAGGTTTTTTCCTTTATTCACCATTGCATATTCCTCCCTAATTCATATTTCCATTACTGCCATATGTATGTCTCCTTCTTGTTTGATTCAATTCAAATCCAGTGCTATATAATATATAGAGCTTTAATATTCTAATAAAAATGTACTACTTTATGCCCCAACCGCTTTATTCATAGTGTATAGTGGAACAGAAATGTGGCATAATATAATGTAGTTCTGCACTTTGCGACAAATGCATTACGTTTGGTAAGCAAGATAGTCGATAACACAGGCCTGCGATGGTTTTACTGTCTTGAAATTTGTACATGTTCTACAGTAATTCCTGTTCGCTGAATCTGAAAATGATATCCATTTTTCTCCATCACGTACAGATTTTTTCACAAAACGTCATAACGCAATACATAAAAGAAAGACCACAACACGTAGTTTTGAGACTAAAAGGCGTATATTTTTCACAAAATATCGGGATGAATGAGGATGCATATTTGTTTGACATCGATGTTCTTTCCTTTTTTTCAGTTTGTTTGTATTTTTGTTAATAAACATAATAATAAAAAATGTTAATTGTGGTAAACGAAATAATGATTTGATCTAAGTAAGAGTTTTTCCCTCCCGATTTGTAAAAAATCCTTACGTAATAGAAAAAAAATGAATATTAGTTTCGAAATCTGCGTAGCTGAATTGTTGAAAATTATTATTAAAACAAAACCAACTTTTATAAGATTTAAATTCGCAGGCCTATGCAATTATACACTAAACTTTTACAAGAAGGAAGCCAAGCTAAAATAAAAACATTATGGTGGGCATCTTGGATTTCAAAATACCACCATCGGTAACCAATATACTTAATATCTTCAATTTTAAGCCCCAGAAGAGTTTAATTTCAATGGCTACACACAACATTTTGGGCCAAGGGAGAGTGATTATGACACTCTTAATGGATCAGTCGTCTTACATTTCAGGATGGCTGCCATTTATTCAAAATGGCCGTCAATTGTAACCAATGTTAGCCATATCCAACTCTACCCTGTATATTTTCTCCACAAATTAATAAAGTACATGTTTATTTCATTTCTGTTGGTGAGATAAATGTTTAATAATGTCTTGCAAATCTGGTGAAACTCAATACATAAATAGCGGCATTATTGGTGGTGGCTCTTAAACTTGTAGTGATGGAAGTTTTACAACACAGTTAATAATTTGAATCCAGTGAAATAAGAAGAATATGTTAGTGTAGGGACAATAGTGTCTGCCATTTCATACATATTGTATTAAGTGTGTGATTTGCCACTACGGTGATCTGCTGAGCATGCATCGAATGATGGGGTTGGTTATAAAATTTTGGCCGAAAACCTTAAAAATTTTAGTCGCTCAGGTTATTTCCCTTTCAATATAGGCAGTTTAGATGAAGAAGATGGTACTGAAGAAACTGTCATATAGAGAAATGGTAAATACATAACTAGTAAATATAAACGCCAAAGAGCACAGAAGCGCAAACATACAGGGTATAATGTTGCCAACTTAAAGGAGTATAAGAAATATACCCATAGGAGTGATCCATCCTCCAATAAAATAGCAAATGAAACAGAATGTATTTTTCTGTGGTAAGACTGATACATTCGACTTCCTTCACCATGTTCGTTCTTCTCGCGTGAATACATTTTTTTCAAGTCTTTGTTCCAGTGATAAGATACTCGTTTACTCATCAAGCTCAGTTCTGTATATCTTGTAGCTGATGTATGATCGCACAAGCAGTGAGAAGAATATTGATATGTGAAGTACGTATCTGTTAATCAGTAAAGAGTTTGAAGGAACTATTTCATAACAGGAAGCACTGCTATAACACACAAATAATGTTTGGATATGGTAAGGTGACAATTATATATATAACACTTTTATTCACTGGGCATCGTTAACCAAGGATTTTTTTGTTATTACAGCTTAGATAGTTTAACATGCAAAAACAGTCACTGCTATACCAAATTTGAGATTAACAATTTGTCTAAACACTCCATCTTCCAGGTCCCACATTATATTTATGGCTTGTGTTGACAATAAAAATATTTTTGTTTCCATTCTAGTATGTCTTACATGATCGTGTTATTTTCCATAACTATCTGCAAGTTAATTGTTTTGTTTGTTTGTTTCTTCATTCGGGTATCAACCTATGATTAGACAGGATGATTTCTTAGACTTTTTCGCTTATGTTCTTAATCACATTTACACTTTTCATCAGTCTTTTCTTTCATCTTTTACAATGTTTATTGCTAGTTAGTGTTCACTACATTTTTCTTTTATTCCATTTTTGTACATTAGCTGTTATTAATCTTTGTATCACGTTCACCAAAACTTCCTGAATTATTTTCTTGTAGGCAATCAATATTTAGCTATGGAAGTTTGTTTGTTTGTAATCGTATAGCGAATATATATTTATACACAAAGACATTATTTTCAATATAATATTTTGTTTTTACCTACTATAACTCTATTTAAGAGTATTTTAGCATTTAGAAACACGTACCGAACTTTTCAAACAACGATATGAGGATACCTGATTAATTATGGATTATATTGTTTGTTTTTGAATTTCGCGCAAAGCTACACGAGGGC
>NW_013666786.1:251637-261266 GCF_000517525.1 Limulus polyphemus
TTTGGTGTGACGGGGATTCGAACCCGCGACCCTCTGATTGCGAGTCGAGCGCCCTAACCACCTGGCCAATGGATTATAAAATGAAATATAATGTTTCGACAAGTCGATGATTTGTCCTCCATCTGGAATGTTGACTATTGTAAGATGAATGTTCATTGTGTTTTCAAGCAATACACAATGAACAGCCCCCTAGTGGCACAGCAGTATGTCTCGGACTTACAACGCTAGAAACAGGGTTTCGATACCCGTGGCGGGCAGAGCACAGATAGCCCATTGTGTAGCTTTGTGCATAACTAAAAACAAACAAACAAACACAATGAACATTCATCATATGAAATTGTTAGCTACAGCGTGACTTTTACTTGGTATCATATGTTTTTAATGCACAAACTCTAGTGATTTTTAGCCTTCAGGTAAGATTAGTATCCACTTTAACTAGAGTTTCGGCAGAATAAGTATTACGGAGTTATATATGAACTTATACCTGAACAAATCGAAAGAAGAGACTGGATACCATTTGGCAATCATAATAAAGCACACCGTTTTATTACACACACCAAGAAATACAACCCAGTAGGTACTCTGTATTAGACAAAGGTCAATAAAGGCGAGATATGAAAGATTGTTTATTTATTGTTTTGCGCAAAACTAAACAGTAGGCTATCTGTGTTGTACCTACCACGGGTATCGAAACCCCGTTATTAGCGTCATAAGTCTTCAGATTTATCGCTAAGCTGCTGGGGCTATGAATTATTCTAAAAATATTAAGAAAATCTGTCTGCACTGATAAGATCAATGACTTTGTACTTCTTATAATATAGTCAACTCTCATTTGCTACTCACGTTATTTGGTGAGCTCATAAAGAAAAATTGGGGACAACAAGTTGTTTGGCTGTTTTATATATTCGCGCAAAGCTATACAAAGGTTATCTGTTCCTAATTTTGAACTGTTAGAGTAAAAAGAAAGAAAAGCAGTTAATCAACAGCACCTACCGACAATTTTTGGGCTACTGTAATCAAATATTGGGATCTTACAATCACACTTATAACGCATCCACGACCCGAAAGTGTGTAGTTCGATTTTGCGTTACTATTGCGTTACTAGGATGCGAAACATTAGCCCTCAGATCCACAGTCCGATACTAACCATAAGGCCACTTCTAATCCGGGGGGGGGGGATAGAGTCTCCATGTACCCCTAAACCTCTACACGACTAATTTTTACGGGAGAACAAGAGAAGGAGAATAATCGTAAAACTAAAACTTTTAATGGTTCTAGATTTGGGAAAAATTGTTTATTTTAACTGTTTTTTTCTGATGTTCACATCTTACTAACAAAAGAAAAACGAAGCTCTCAGGACAGTGTTTTTTTAAGTTTTTTTCCTGCAGCAGTAGACTATAGTACTTTGGTTTCCAAGCATAATATAAAGATTATATTTGCCTGTTTAAATTTTTAAATTCATTAAAGACAATTATGTTAGCGCTTCGTAAGAGAATGTTTGTTTTCATTTTAAACTCCTTCGGTTATGAGCAATAAAGTTGTGATTCGGTCCTTTGTAGACCAGAATATAGCGTTCGAATATTCAAAAAAAGTAAGCAAGTTATGTTTACGAGATTTCGTTACAACCTGAAAGTTTTGATTCAAAAATCGAGTTTTGAATAAAGTAAATTGTATGTTGGAAACAAAAATTGAAGAAAGATAATTTGAATTAATAACTATAAAACATAGAAAATCAAATCTTTATTACTCATCATTAGACGTTCAAGGCCATAAAAAAAGGTAGCCATTCCTACCTAAGAAAAGAAAAATCGTAAGACATAAAAATACAGAAAGTTGATTTTTATCAATCTTTGGACCACATTATTTCAAAAGTAATTTAGTTTCAGTTTACTAGTGAGGCAGTGGTATGTCTCCGGACTTACAACGCTAAAATCCAGGGTTTGATTCCCTGCGGTGGACAAGCAGATAGCTAAATGTGGCTTTGCTCTAAAAATCAAACAAATAAATGATTTAGTTTTGTTGGTTGTGTCTTACGTGTCGTTTGTTTTTATAATATTAGGACTAAATTTGTTTTTATTACTCCTCACAGAAACGTTTTGATGTTTCTGAAAAAACTTAATTGCCTGAAAAGCGTAACCTTAAGTTATTTGAAGTATTTGTTTAATTTTATATTTAACACCTTTATTGACCTTTGATGATAAAACTGTATAACATGCAAAGGAAATCAAATTACCTATTACTTTTATTTCATCTCGGAAATAAAACCAGACATATCTGTTATTTAACCAGACATATTTTAATACAAAATAAAAATTGCAACTGATAAGACAATATGAAAGAGGAGTGATTGATATTATTTAACATGTAGAGGAAATATTAGTAAACTACCTTATATAACCTTTGCTTTCTTACAAATGTATATTTAGGGTTTTTAACGTTAAAAATTTGGGTTCGATTTCAGCCTATTTTACAACTATGTATTTTACAAACACATGGAAAATTACTATTGTTATCATTTCATGGAATATCCGTATGAAACCAATAAATATCTCCCACTTTAAGCTGTTATGAGTGTTAGTTAATCCTTTAGCATGGACGGTAGACGGTAGGGTGCTGCTGAATGGCTGTCTTTCTTCTGGTTCAAAATTAGGGACGGC
Source organism: Limulus polyphemus (assembly GCF_000517525.1). Classification (NCBI taxonomy): domain Eukaryota; kingdom Metazoa; phylum Arthropoda; class Merostomata; order Xiphosura; family Limulidae; genus Limulus; species Limulus polyphemus. The sequence goes on from NW_013666786.1 coordinate 254,295, forward strand.
GGTAAAGATACTCAATATCTTTGCTACATTTAAAAGTATAAATACATCCATGGAATAAATAAATGTGTAAATTATTCTTCGATAACCTTTCTATTTTCAAATTTAATTTGTTCAACAAATAAAGAAAAAGTGTTTAAAACATTATGAATGTCAAATTAAATTATTTCCATAAGTGAGTTCCCCAGTGGCACAGCGGTATTTCTGCAGACTTACAACGCTAGGAACTGAGTTTCGATATCCGTGGTGGCTGAGCACAGATAGCCCATTGTGTAGCTTTATGCTTAATTACAAACAAACAGTCCATCAGTGAAAGAAAAATAACTTTTAATGGTACATAAATGCAAGATTTTGGAAAAGATTATGATAGTAAAAAATTCAAAAGCAAAAGCAAAAAAGAAGCAAACCATGGAGAAGGTTCACATTCTTCCTGATATTAAGGAGTTTACAGCTGTTATCTTCCCTCCGTCGACATTATCTAAACAACTCGCTTTCTATGTGGAGACACATTTCTTTTTAAAGTCATGTATTTTGAACATCATATATTAGTATAGAGGTAAAATTATAGTAGATTCGAAAGCCGTGAAATTAATTCAATGCCATGCAATACAGCTACTGCTACACAAATGTATATATTATTTTGTTCACATTATAAACAAAGAAACTTTCTGTTCTGTTGGGCAGAACGTGGCCCAGTGGTTAGCGTGCCGGACTAAGAATGTGCGTTCGTGTCTGTTTACCTTAAAAAATTAGGAACGGCTAGAGCAGATAGCTCTTGTGGAGTTCTATGAGAATATCCCACACAAACAAAGTGATTGTGATTTGACTTCTGTCTTGTTTAATTTGTATAGTTAGTGATTTCAATGAAAATAATATTTACATTACTGAGTTGAAGTTTGTTCTGTTTTCAAATTATGGTCTGGCTGTGGATTATGGCTCAGGATTTTATTTTATATTTGCATGTTTTTTATATGTTTTATAAACTACACTAAAGTTTGTTATCATGTAGTCACTCGAAAGCAATACTCTGAATAAAAAATTTTATAACTAGCTTAGATATAAAGCTCATTAAGTTAAAACGATACTGTAATCAGTGAGAGTGTCGTGCCCAGTACCCATATCTCTGAAAAGTATTCCTAAGTTCCAGAGATAAGATTAAATGTATTAAAGCTGGCAATATTGGATATGCAAAGTAGGCAACTTCAGAAGGCTAAAAACAAAAATAACTTTACTTATAAATTCATTTGTTAAGTCTCAGTGGGTTCATAATATCCACTGTCTCTATGTTTACCCTAATTGAGCATGTTTGTAGCTAGTAGCTAATGAGAGAGTGGTAGAGAGCGCTGATTTCCCTCTTTGTGAATTAGACATTTTTTCGATTTTTTAGGAATCACGCATGATACAAATATTCCAAAAAGACATATAACTAAATTTTTCTAAACAATTCTGCAAATAGACCTTTGTGGTATATATCAGTGAGGAGAAAGCTCTTTAAGATAGAAATTTGTTTTTTAGAAGCGCGTAGAATAAGATTATAATTATAGTTTTACTTTTAAATTTGTAAAAGTGAATGTTGGCTGAAAAGTGCGATAACTCAAAATATGTTAAGAAGAAATTTGGTTGATAGAAAGCGTCGTCTTTTTGGTGCACAATATAGAAAAAGGAAAGCAGAGAGACAGATTTGGAAAAACCGAACTTTCACATTAAAGAGACTACCATTATAATAAGTTGAGAAACTTCAAAGAAGAATCAGAAACTCTCCATTCTTACTCATGTAGTTAGTATCATTCTGGTTACCTTTACTTCAGGCCATTTTGATATCAACTTGGTTATGAACCTTGCTCATATTAATAATAGTAGAGTACTACACCATGTCTTCTAGTTGTGTTGTTGTGTGTACTGTATATTTTCACTATTCCATACACTCCAGATACCATTGCAAGTGTGAACAGATCATTTTCCAAACTGAAAACGAACTACATGAATATTTAAAGAGACAGGAACGATTGATAGAACTCGGGTTGGTGTGTATTAAAGCCGCATGTTTTAAGAAGATAAACGTGAATATTATGATTGAGGACATCACGCTACTGAAGCTTCCGACAGCTAGTAATAACTGGCTAAATATCCTGAACTTTGCTGTATTTTAATTCTGATCTGTATGCATTTTGAATTTTTGCTTGGAAATCTAATTTTGGAACTATGCTGCTGCTGACATACTTTATTTTATTGGTCTCAGTTGCTAATTTTTAATTTTAAGAAGCAAGCCATTAGTTTTTAAATGAGCCATAATCCCTCGGCGGGACAACGGTAAGTCTACGTATTTTCAACACTAACATCAAATGTTCATTTCTTCTCAGTGGGCACAGCAGATAGCCCGATGTGACTTTGCTATAAAACACACACACAGACAAATGAGCCACAATCATGCAAACGGATGAACAAGGTGTGTCAGGACCAGTACTAATAAATGTACTAGAATTCGCAATTTCATGTTTCTACTCACGTTACACAAAACTTCTTCAAGATCACTTCTGAACTTCATGCATTAAAGAAACCACTAGAATTTTTCCATAGATGGAGATAAAAAAGAGAAGCAATTTATTATATATTGGTGTATATATGTATAGTATTCCAAGTTTCAGAATAAAAGCACACGCGTTCACCTGATCACTGCAACAATGAGGCTCGTGGGTCTATGTGCAATGGGAAATGTGATGATTTCTCGTTAGTTAAATGAAAGTGACGTGTAAACAAGTAAAACAAACATATATATTGAAAACAATGGTTGTCGATGAGAGAGCTCAGGACTACTTAAAAAAAATGAAAGAAGTTGCTCAAACTTAATTGAACGTGGATGAGAATGTACACAGAAGAGAATATATTAACTGAGAGTGAGAGCTGTTATAAAGTTAAAATTAAAATGGTATGTATGTATGATTGCCTAAATATTCAGGGTTGGCCAAAAGAAACACTAGCTTTAATAAGAAAAATACAAACAAGATTTCACTAGTGATTCTTGGCTCTTTGAATACATTCAGGAATCTGTATGAAATGCCACAACTGCTCTCATGATTCATATTCTTTCAGTGGCTGACCAACAACCACAAGCTGAATCACATGAGTCTTGAAGTATCTCCATTCAATGTGCCAGTCATAAGTTTTCTTACATTCAAAGTAATGATGAATACAATAGAACTATACTATGAAACAGTACATAACATCCTTGACCAACTCAAGTTATAAAGAGTAACAATGAATTCCAAATTAACACTTGAGGTAAATCAGATTCGTGAGGAAAAAATTATAAGTTTTGTAACTCAGTTTTTATAGTTTTGACTTTCTTGTTTCAATACTTTTTGTAGCATTAAAACTTTCTATATTACTGTAGATGGCTAGGCTACGTATATATCGATCCCTAATTAATTTTTGTATTATACTTGTTTGTTTTCTTTATATTAGCTATATTCTTATGCGCTAGCTATACCAAGCTATTCAATCTTATCACTTATCAGAAACTGTACCAACCTACCCTCAAATCTAATTATATTCCCAAAGTACCGCAAAGTACTAACATCCTTTTTAGTACAAGAAAGGAATCATTGGAACCCCAGACGAAAGAATTCTGTGAAAGAATTAGAGCGATAAGGCTCGTCATTTTTTCTGTACGCTTGTCTGGAAAATTCACTTACTCATTTATTTTGATGAAAATTCGTTGAAATAGTGAAACTTTGATTCATTTCTTAAACAAATATATAGTGATTTAGGCGGCTTTGTAGGTACAATAAGCTTTAATTTTGCTCAGCCAATACTGTGGAATAGTCATTGTTAATGTTCAGACATTTTAAAGATGGTTATAAACTGACAATTTTTATGGCCGCCATTTTGTTTCATCACAATCCCTACTATTAAGTACTACCGTACTTAATGATGTGTATATTTTTAAAACACATAATCACTTCAGAGACATATTTCTCCGTAATGTTTTTCAATACAGAGTAGAATTGTAAATATTCTATAAAACTTCTATATTCTTCCTTTTTTCACAAATTCAAATAATTGTACATTAATCGAGGTTTTTAATTTTGGTTTGTTTGTAGTTAAACACAAACCTACACAACGGGCTATCTGTGCTGTGCCCACCACGAATAACGAAACCCAATTTTTAGCATTATAAGTCCACAGACATATCGCTGAGATACGGTGGGGGGGCTTTTCCTTTTTCTTAGTTCGTATATTATCAATAATCAAATAAATTAATAACACTTTACATTGTATATTTAGGTGAGAAACGTGTTGTTCCATTACACATATTCGTTTAATGTTTAAATTGTTATGTTTCGTTGTCCAATTACCTTTTAGTTTCAGGATCAACTCAGCATGTCCCCTAGTTAGCTTGTGGATTTTTAACACTAAAATTCGTGTCTCTGCTATCAACATTGAAACTGGAAGTTATTCATGGAAAAGCACCCCAGAAGAATGGGGTATGCTAACATGATATTTCAGTAGTACATACATGTACGTATATGTTAGCCAGTGATTGAAATAGCTAATATACTGTTGTTGTACAGGGTCGTTTAAATTAGTAATATAATTTAACAGTTAATAACTACTCTGCATGTAGATAGTACAGTACTTTATTGTAATAGAACATACATATTTATGCTAATTTAAGTGTAGCTCCCCATGCAGTGTTACAACAGAATGATGATTTGTTGACTTTTCATTAGATGTTTGTGGATTTTATGTGAACAGTCATGCAATTGTTTAAACTATAAATTGCTTCCAGATTTAGTCTCATGGCATCTGTTTTTTATACATTTTCTAGGGGGCATGCCTTCAGGCTCCCCCCCCCGTATAATCCCGTAAAGATGCCTAAATAGTGAACAACTTCAGTTTCTTTATTATGTCTGTTTGTTTATTTGTAATTTAGCACAAAGCTACACAATGGGCTATCTGTGCTCTGCCCACCACGGGTATCGAAACCCGGATTATAGCGTTGTAAGTCTACAGACATGCCGCTGTGCCACTAGGGTTGGCTTTATTATTTCTTATTCATGTCTCAAATAAGAAATATATTTTTTATGTTTTGATTTTTTTTAATAATAGCTTATATTTTGGACTACTAATATTTGTGTATATTGACATATATGATTTTATTAATACAAACAAATATGCAAAGTAAAAATTCACTAACGCACTTGTTAAAATTTATAAAGTATCTCGCACATTGTTGGATTTTTAACGGATATTTCGTTCTCAGTGCCATTATATTACCTAAATTAACCAAGGAATCAAAGGGCTATTCAAAGTTCTATTTAAAACACAAAAGGAACGTAACATATAATGTGAACAGAATGATCATTTCCAATAATATATCAATTACATTCTTATATTATAACTCAAGTGTCCAGACGTCCCGGTTTTGCTCAATTCGTTCTAGTGTCCCGAGAAATGTCAGTCACAGAGAATCACGAATGTAATAGGCCTGCTTGACTTGCTCGGTGTTGTAACACGTACTCTCCTGCCGCCAAATTCTCTCGAAAGTTCCGTCTGTGCGTGCTGAGAAATTCAGATCTTTGTAGGTCTGAATGTGAAGACAATGCTTAGGAGTATTTAATGAAAAAAACAGAACTTCTACGTTCCATGCGATCTTCACAAAAATATATCTAAAGAGTTTCAAGATAATAATACTAAAACCTAAAAGTAGTGTGTTTGAAAATGTTATGGATTGTTGAATAAATCCAAGTATGAAGTAACCTATTTTAAGATAACTTGGATAAAGTCAATAGTTAAAGATTTCTTGGATGGATAGTTTATCTATTTTTGCTCATTAGTTTTGTATCTATCACCGAAACAAAAGTAGTTGAAATTATTTTAAAAATAATGTCAACGTTAACATATTGGGAAATATAGTAAAACAGTTCAATAAATTTTAAGTGAAATAAAAGTTAAATTACTTCAAATGTGTAATAACCATTTTGAAATCAAGGGCATGGGCTGGGCTGTCCCCATTTTTTGGGTTTGGAAATCTGGTCACCCTATTTATGGCACAGTTTTCAGAAAACTCAGATTAGTTGCAAGAGGGTTCACAGGTTAACCCTTGTATCACTTCGAGGAAATGGTCTATGCTGTACAGCGAAGAATGAGTGAGGGCGAGATCTGTATAACTAACCTTCGTATCCAAACCATTGATGGTATAACTTTTAGCGCTTAACTTAACATTTTGTTTTGTCATTGATGCTAACCTTTAAAAAATGAGCTCAACTTTGAACATATATTATCTTGATACTTTGGTTGATTTTACAATTATAAAATTAAATGTTTTTAGAAATATCTGAAATATCTCTAATCAGATTAATTTACGGTCAGCTTGCTTTGCATCTCAGATCCATTATATTCGTTTTTATGCAGCATTTCCGCCTCTTGTCAATATGTTAAATCTAGTCTTCATAACTTTTGTACTTTAAAATATATATATTCAGTGTTGCCAATTCCCCAAAGCAGGATGTCGCCAGAGAAACTTTACAGTCGCTAGATGTCGCCGTTTAGACATTCTGAAGGTTCAGAAATGTTGCTAGATAAAATATCTGTAATATTTAATAGAGAATATTAAAAATCTCTATGGAAATTCTATACATATATTATGGTAAATTTTAATTACAATGAGGTGACACTTCTGAAATAATGCACCATATTTATATATTCACTAATCACTGAAAATGTATTGTGTTAACACCACTGAGCTGGTTGTTTGCAAGTGATTTTGTGACTACACAAACTGACAACTTCTTTCTGTGAATGTCACTGTTTTCGACAGTGAAAGTCGCTAGTCGCTTTCACAAACGTTTGTCGCTCGCGAAATCACAAAGTTGCTAGATCTAGTTACAAGTTGGCAATACTATATATATATATATATATATATATATATATATATATATATACACAAACAACGACGACAACCAATATATACGA
>NW_013666786.1:261293-266670 GCF_000517525.1 Limulus polyphemus
TATATATATGCTAACAAACCAGTGACCCCAAATATGACTTGCATGCGAAATGTGATGTTATTTTTAAAACCCGTGGTGAAAATATTTAATTTTTAATCCTATAACTTACTTTTTTTTCCAATTGTCATTTCACGATAATTCAAACGAAATCTGTCACTGACCAAAATCGTCTATATATGTTTTACTTTACTCAGATTAATGTTTGCAACTGAAAAGTGAAAATTTAAGACGCGTTTAGACTCATTCGACACCCTGCCTGGATCACGCTTACCTTTATCCTGTTATTAATTTCATACAGTTTCTCCATATTGCAACGAATTTGTTGCTATGTATTTATTTTAATATGAACGTTGTTTAGATTAAGTTTATATTTAGAAACATAGATAGCTTATACTGTTAGATAGGTATTGCGAAACTCCCGCCTATTCTCCAAAGTTGTAGAAGATTCTCGAGAGTAAGAATCAAAAATATATGTATATACGTAAACGCTTTAACTAGTATTGTTACGTAAGACTGAAATTTCTAGGACGCCTCCACCCAGCTATCAGTATAACCAACGCGACGCGCCAAAAGGAGAGTATCTATTATTAGTTCGCTATATATCGATGTGCTATAAAACTTCGAAAGCTATAACTGCGATTGTTATAACGCTTATCAATTGGAAAACTTAAGATATCTGATCAGGTATATTTATAAATTTCGAACGTTACAAATCATTTAACTTCAGTGGATTCTCATCGGAAATGTCATATGACAAATATAGTTAATTATATCATGCTTCGCCAGCTTCTAAAAGGTGTTCACACCATAACAATGTGATATTATACATGCTAGTTTCACTAAATGTATAGTCGCTTCGGTTAATTTGAAATCCTTCATATCTTACAAAGTTCGATCAAACAAGCTTACTACATTTTGTTTTTAAGTACGCACGTATTAGTTGAAACCCACCAATATTTCGTTTCAGAGAAAAAAATGTTTTGCAGTCTGGTCAGAAATGTCACAAATGCTTCGTATTCAGACCTAGATTCAGCAATTCACATCTATAAAAATTATCATATGCATTTATAAAGGCTTCTTTGTTGTACTCTACGAGTAATGCTTTCTATTGTTAATTGTCTTCTTAGCAGGATAATGAAGCTTCTTGGTAGGAGCTACGTTCATCCGAAATAATAGTTCACATAGTATTACTCTCACTGTCTTCACGTTATATGTTTCACTCATTAACATGCAGCCATTTCGGGTTTAGTATGAAATATGTCCTATCGGTGGGTCTGCGGCAAGTTTACGGACTAACAACGCTAAAATCCTTGATTCGTTTCCTCACGGTGGACACAGCAGATAGCACAATGTAGGCATGTTAAAATACCATCAACGTTATATAATACACAATTAAAATCGTTATTTAAGGCCGATGAATGGTTGTAAAATACACTCTAAATGTACGCGCATGTTTGAGAGAAAGCACCAGCATTTTTAGGTTATATAGAGTAGGCATGTATGTGTAAAAGAAAGAGAGAGAGGGAGGGAGAGAGCAAAGACAGAATGAGCAGAGAAACAAATGAAGGCCCTACGAAGTTTTTAAATTGTTTTAACACATAAATGATGATAGATAGGATGATTAGGAGAAGTCATCACACAGAAAATAAACAAATATTACCCTCTTTATCACACATTACCAAATAAATCCGGCCTTTTCAAGTTGAGACCAATTGGTCGTCCTGTTTGCCAAAAATTGCTACATTGGCCACTTTGGTCTCAATTTACCGCATCAAAACGGCCTCTGAGGCTGCGGCCACATAGCCCCTTGTATCCCAAGTTTAGAGCTATAAAGATGTGGCCGTGCGTAAGGAACAGACCCACAGAGAGAGATAGTTTGGCTGTATGTTTGTTTGTAATTAAGCACAAAGTTAGACAATGGGCTATCTGTGCTCAGGCCCACCACGCGTATTGAAACCAGGATTTTAGAGTTGTAAGTCCGCAGACATGCCGCTGTGTCACTGGGAGGCAAAGAGAGAAAGAGACATTCGTGCTTAAATATATAGATACCAATACAGCTGCCCAATGTAATTCTAAGAAACCAAGAGCAAAAGCAAAAGAGAATATGTTATAATATATCACCCCATTATATCCAGTGACGACGAGGTCTTTCGTTAATTCTAGGGCTCATCAGCCCGGATGTGATTACAATAGACGTAGGTAGGTCCAGACGCTATAATTATCATAAATTTCCATTAGCAACAACTGTTATGGTGTGAATCAGATTAAAGAAGTAAACCGTAATTATTACCAGTTTAATTTAAGTCATTTACAAGTCAGATTTTTAGGGTAGGAATTAATAACAATACATTATTCTATTTTCTATTTTTTTTTACTTCATTACTAATGAGTTGATTATTATGTATATAATAAAATGCTACATAACTTAAATCAGCAGTGCAAGGTAATATAATGGGAACGGCATGACCTGGTAATTAGAGCACTTGACTCGCCATCTGCGGGTCGCCCTGTCACACCAAACATGCTCGCCCTTTCAGCCGTGGGGGTGTTATAATGTGACGGTAAATCCCATTATTCGTTGGTAAAAGAGTAGCCCAAGAGTTAGCGGTGGGTGGTGATGACTAGCTGCCTTCTCTCTAGTCTTACACTGCTAGGGACGGCTAGCGCATATAGCCCTCGTGCAGCTTTGCGCGAAATTCAAAACAAAAAAACAATCTGCGGGTCGAGAGTTCGAAACTCGTCACCGAATGTGCTCGTCCTTTCACCGTGGGAGCGATATAATGTAACTGTCAGTAGCTCAAGAGTTGGAAGTGGGTGGTATTGACTAGCTGTCTTCCGTCTAGTCTATCACTTCTATATTAAGGACGACCAGCGCAGATAGCTTTCGAGCAGCTTTACACAAATTAAAAAAAGAAACAAACAAAACAAGATAATATCAACAGGAGGGTAAAATTATAAATTTATCTTCAATTTGAACTTTAAAAAAAAATATGTAGTCACGATAGTTTCAAACGTTTGTGACGCGTAGTAAATATTTTACTTGAGCTGTTTCCCTGTAGTTCAGCGGTACGCCTGAGGGCTTAAAATCTTGTTTCAATACCCGCGGTAGGCATAGCACATTGTGTAGCTTTGCGCTTATCAACAAAATAACCATAAGCTGTAATCAATAAATTGTTGAATTTGCCATGAAACTGAAAAAAAATGTAAAAGTGTTTTTTAGTTCTATCCATGAAATTTTGCATTATAGAACAAATTCCAGCGTATCTACTGGGCTATGTGGAGTGAACGTTGAGTTTTTTTAGGAACATTTTTTAATGTTTAATTAAAAGCGTCTTTCTTATTAAAACATTTTCAATATAAAAGTTTTATTAACAAAGAAACGTAGGTTTCCATGTTATAGGCTTAACATTCTGGTATAAACTTTTATCAATACCAATAAACCCTGAAGAAATACGTATAACAATTACGCCAATATACCTACAAATTTGACTAATACGTGAAACCTTACTATTGTCCTTCTGTACCTAAGTTTTAAGTAAGTAAATTCAAGTAAATATAAGCCTGTATCTTGGAAGCTAACGATACTTCATGTACATCAGTTGCATCTACTGGAATAAAACATGTGGACTAAAAAATAAAAAAAAAACGTTTTTGAATTTCAAATCGCGACTTTCTTTATATCGGCTAACAAACTATACTTGTATAGCGATTTATGTAATTTCGAACTTCAAAATAATCGTGACATTCACTAAATTCTGACCGATTTATTATATGATACTCTCTTTATTAATACCAACGGGTTTATAAGTATCATTACTCTGAAAGCGTCAGAGTTCATTCGTTTGTTTTAACATAAAACTACACAATAGGCTACCTGTGCTGTGGCCACCGCGAGGATCGAGCTCCAAAAATTAACATTATAAATCCTGAAGCTTGCCGTTAAGTCACAGGGGACGTACACTCTAAGTAATAGGTGTAATTGGGGTGTAATTACAACAAATAAGTCCCATGTTGTTAACGAAATAACCATTCACATCATTAAATGTTTAAATTTGGAATAGATAAAATTTTATGTTCCTGTTATGCATTGTAAAGACGTGAATGGAAAGTAATTTTTTAAAATGGTATCAGAATCGCTTACACTAAGATGATTTGGTGATTACTTTAGAATTTTATTAACATATTTTTAGAAGACAGTAAATCTTCAAAATATATACATTTTCAACTAAGCTTACTTGTAAGAACTATGGCTTTAAAAACTATTGAATGTTTCATAATTATACTGAGAGTATAATCACTTTTCATAATTATATTGTGGGTGTAATCACTTTTCATAATTATATTGTGGGTGTAATCACTTTTCATAATTATACTGTGGGTGTAATCACTTTTCATAATTATACTGTGGGTGTAATCACTTTTCATAATTATACTGTGGGTGTAATCACTTTTCATAATTATACTGTGGGTGTAATCACTTTTCATAATTATATTGAGAGTGTAATCACTTTTCATAATTATATTGAGAGTGTAATCACTTTTCATAATTATATTGAGAGTGTAATCACTTTTCATAATTATACTGAGAGTGTAATCACTTTTCATAATTATACTGAGAGTGTAATCACTTTTCATAATTATATTGTGAGTGTAATCACTTTTCATAATTATATTGTGAGTGTAATCACTTTTGCTGACGAAGAATATGAATTCACATTCTTTTTGTTAGAGTGTGGACTAACCTTAATTCCTTGCATGAAACTGTAATATATAAAATAAAATAGATTTATTGACGTTTTATTTGGTGGAAGTGATGACGTTTATACTATGTAAATCTGCTAAGTATCTATTATCGTCTTTGTGTTTCAACAGTTGTTAAAAGTGGCATTATTGAAGTTTAATAACAATGTATTCGATTTTATTTATTTACCCAATCAGAAAACGAGCTTACATTTAATTCATAATTTACTTATGACTTGTTTTCTGCGATTTCGGTGAATTATAGTACATTATCAAAATTTGAGACGTTTATTTATAATGAATTATGCGTTATCATTGTCTATGACATTACTGAAACCGGCTTAAAACGTGGTTAAAAATTAGATGAATATCGATGGATTATACTCGCAGTCTTAAATATAATTACGCAATTCTTTCTCAGATTGTATTATAACTAAAGATTATGTGCAAAATTCGCAAGTATGATAATTTTGCAAGTGGTTATTAACATGTTCGCTTGTAGTTTTTGATTTAGAAAGTTGAGTCAACGATAATTTTGACTGAAGAAAAATAGCCGTTCAAGCGAAACTCTCAAAAAATGGCATGCAATTCTTTAATACCTCTGGTTAGATAATATTCACACAAATATTGTAGGCAG
>NW_013666786.1:267619-270345 GCF_000517525.1 Limulus polyphemus
CAAAGTATACCAACAAATATTGTAATATACTTAAATTGTTTTATTTTGTTATTACAAACATGATGCTTAATAGGCTGAGAAAAATAGGGAGGATTAAAAGCCTAGACCTCTTGCGAGACATTGACTTTCCTTTTTCTCGTGCATTAAACCAGTTGGATAAAATTACTTATTCAAATAAGGACTAATTTGCATTTTTGGCTTAGTATGCGAAGTGATACCAAACTCAGATACCAAAGTCTGCCCAATTCTCATTATACGTTATTAATACTACGGCCGATATTATAGATAAAACCTCAATTACCTAACTGGTGGCCTCCCAGTGGCACAGCGGTATGTCAACGGACTTACAACGCTAGAAACCGGGTTTCGATACCCGTGGTGGGCAGATCACAGATAGCCCATTGTGTAGCTTTGTGCTGAATTCAAAATGAAAAAAACAAACCTAACTGACGATTGAATGTCTTCTGATCAATATAAGTTTAAATTCCTAGGTTATGTTGTATATGTTATTATTACCATTATTATTTTAACCTATCCTTAATACCCAATTTTCTATGTATTTTAATTGCAATGTTATATTATCTATGCCTAGATGTTACTAGAACAATTAGCTTGTGTCCTACTCTCCCATTGATTTTGTGATCGCCCTACATGCTTGCTCCAGATCCAAGAAGACTATGATACTTCTGTATATTATGCGGATAAGTAAGTAATTATATGTCACTCATGTGATGCCCACTCAGTTCATCTTGACATTGTGATATCTGTGTCAAATATGTTAATGACCTATAGTGTTCGAACAGATATTGATAATACAGGTTCCAGTTTTAGACGCTACGACATCATAACCATTAGACTGAAAACGTTTTGCACACTTTACATTTTAAGTTATGACGAAGTGGAATTTGCGACAATTATGATAGTTAGGTACTCAACTGGACGATTGAGTTTTGAATATGATCCTTGATTCTGATTATGAAATATAGCACCAAATACGGCATCAAGTTTTGTTGACTGGAGAATTTTGATTTATTTTGGGTATGAGCTAATTTTAGGTTAAAAATACTGATAAGATATTGTAGAAAAAGTTTTACACTCTGCTTTCGGAGCGATAACTTCCCAGTCTTAGAATTCATCCTAGGTTACGAAAGCACTACAGTGTAAACCAAGTAAATCACAGCTTCTCTAATAAGGCGTTCATATTTATTTTTTGAAGAATTGTAGTTCATAGCGTTTTCAAATCGGGGACCTATAACTTCCGAAACAGGGATAATACACCCTTGTATTTAATGGCACTAGAAAACAAAAGAATATGTTTGAACTTGGAATACCAGGACCATGCAGAAAGAGGCCTGTAACAAGTCGCATTCCAAACGTTGAAAGAATACTGCAGTGTCTTGTATAACAGGAGAGAATCAGTGAGAACAGCCGTTCACGTGCCCCAGGTAACAGTACACAACATATTAAATGCAGTGTCTTGTATAACAGGAGAGAATCAGTGAGAACAGCCGTTCACGTGCCCCAGGTAACAGTACACAACATATTAAAAAATGATCTCCGTCTGAGAAACTGACGCAAGCCATGCATACTCGACGAAGCATACACCGGTCTGTTTGCAGGAATTTAAATTTGACCACTACTGGGGAGAGGCACCTTAGACACACACGTTATATATACATATAGGCCATATCAACACTGGCACGTACATCATATGCAAAGAAATAGGCAACAAAATGACCAATCTGTATGCATAGAGTTATTGCGCGCGCGTGTGTGTGGTGGGGGGGGGGGTGCTCCTGCTTACATCTTTCCTTGAGCAGCGTCTATTTATCTTGATAACTGTAACAGGTCTCGTGCGCTTTTCTACCGGTCAATGGGTGAAAAACTATTTCAAAAGTATTATACAGCAGTCAATAGAGTCAATACAAAGGACATGGTGAATTTTTTTGTTCTGCCTTTTGTGTCACTCAGAAATGAGTACGAATCTGAGTACCAACAGGGTGTGGGTTCACCAAAATAAGGCTTCTCGTTTAACCATCGTGTACCTCAAGCAGCTAGAGAATAAATTGGGTATTCATGCTTTTCTATACAAAAAACATAACGCTCAAGTCGCTGGACGTAGTCTATCGATTTCTCTGTGATCCGACTGTTAAAACGGGCACAGGGAAAGGTCGTCCTCATATACTAGATAGATTGTAGAAACCAGCATGAAAGAGTGGGGTGCTTTGGACATGACAAGCTTACGATGAAGCCATTTTCAATAGAAATTACCCTGCAGAGCACCTGTCAAGTGCACCGTCATCAAATACAGCATGACCGGATGTGGCGTCATGGACTGTAATGAGGTGGTAAGGCTCCAAAATTATTTTAATATAACAAACTCAACCCTCTGTATAACCCGTCTGCTTGATGACATATTTTTTTGCATTCAAAAATTTGAAAATTAGCAAATTTTCCAGAGAGAAATACCAAACCACTTTAAAAAAATGATTTTATGTGGATTAAAAATAAAAGTGAAATGTACTTTTTGTCTAAGTGAAGCAAAGAAAAAATCCATTCAAATCTCGAAAAAAGAAAAAATGTTTACCGAGCAAAGAACATAACATATCTTGATTTAATACAAAATCATTGAGGAATTGAATAATCTAACCAATATAAAAGCCAGTGTGCTTCACGTCAAGCTTGGTTTATCTTGATTTCTCGAAATAGGAGGAGTCATAAAAGCC
>NW_013666786.1:271233-285113 GCF_000517525.1 Limulus polyphemus
AGCCCTCGTGTAGCTTTGCGCGAAATTCAAAAAACAAACAAACAAACCATTTACTAGAACACATGCTTTGAAAATCAGGAAAACTTGTAATGTTTACCCACATGTTGAACTACGTGTGGTACTTAGACCAGTATACAGAAAAATGAACTATCTTGTGTTCAAAGACAGAATATGCAAAGCGGACCGATCACATGTCGTCTACAGATATCGGTGCTCTGTTTGTAAGAGTGCGTATATTGGGCCGACGGTGAGGAGGCTTAGTGATCGAGTTAAAGAACACAGTGTGTCAAGGTATGTAGAATTCTCAAACATTTTCCGACATAAAGGAGAATGCTTGAATGTAAATGTAGAAATTGAACAATTCCGAATTATCGGAAAGGCTGAAAATGAGCAGTGGCTAAGGTTAAAAGAAACATTAGCCATAAAGAACTTAGCACCTGAACTAAACAAGATATCCAGCACCGGTGAGCTGGTGTTAAAAGTATGAGAAGAGAGAAAACCTTTACATGTTTGAAATGACCTTGTGTGTATTTATTTCAGTTAGTTATGAAATCTGAGGTTAGGGTATACTATGGGGTGAGGGTGGTAGTACTATACGCTAATATAAGTATATTAAGTACTTGCAGGTATATTTTGTGTTCAACCAAAAATAAGATAATGCTGAAAATTCATCGTTCAAATTCGCCAAAAACTAAGTGTAAATTCCCCCGGTAGGACAGCTGTACGTCTATGGATTTACAACACTAAAATCATAGGTTCGATTCCCCTCGAGGGACAAGCAGACAGCCCGATGTGGTTTTGATATAAACACACACACACAAAGTGTATATCAAAAGTGGTGTCACCATCCAAGAACAAAGTTTTGCGTGTTGTTTGAGCTCTTGTTACACATTTGCACTGCTCTCTCTCTCTTCTTCCTTTCCCATCTTTGTCTGCACTTGAAAAAAAAAAGCTAAAATAGTTTAAGTTAAGAAGCAGAACCAAGGAGAAAACTGTGAATAAAAGTGACGATTCCCTCTGTACAACGAGATTAAAACTTGAAATATTAATTGTCTACTTTATGGCTTACAAACTTTAACACCTTAATATCGCCATGAATACAGAACCTACTACGCGATTGAAACGGTTTTTTGTTTGTCTTTTACTCGACATTTTTATACGTTTTTGATCACATTATTCCTGAACTTTACTTCTTGTCTTCTTTAATGGCAGGACGCTACACACATACACATTACAAAGTTACGCAGAAGAAATTGTTTAATCCGCCAAACTAACGTAATTCTAGCAGCATATTATTTATTTCGTATTAATGCGCGAGTGAAAGAAATGTTAACAAACTCCGACTATTATAAAATACCGTCCTGAATGTAAGTGATTTGAAATTAAACAGAAGATTAAAATAACTTGCGTACAAAAATATTTAAACGTATTTAACGAATAAAAATAATATTTTCCCATACAAGATAAAATGAACTATAGTGTGGTTTAACGGTTTTCCACCATATGAAAATATTTTATATTCACATCTTAAACCAGTTAAATAATATTAAAAGAATTATGGGTATAATTTGAATTTGTTGTCAAACCTAAAGCTACACAATGAGTTATCTGTTCTTGTAACTACTGCAGTATCGAAACTCATTTTTCTAGCATTATAGCCCCTCAAAATTACCTCTGAGTCAAAGGGGTACTTGAATTTGGGAAATATATTGCATTTTATCTGTAAATGTTAATGTCAATATGCTTTATCTTGTGCGTGTAGACAAAAAACATAGAATAATTTTACGTGTTGCATTTTTGTTACAGCTATAAAAATATGCATGTATAAATGGGCGTGCATCTTAAAAGTTTGGAAATATAGATATGAAAATGGCTGTCATAATGAAACTTCCATAAGTTATCTAAATATAGCACAAAACGCACAACATCAGCCTCGGTTTATGTTTAGAAAAAGGATAAAAAAAAGTCATCATTGAACTTGTAAAAAGACTGAAACAAGTAATTTTAAAAAAGAATTAAGTTATAAAAAAGAGAGTGAAAGGTTTGAATAAATTAGTACAGATAGATAACGTCTGTAGGTAAGTAAATAAATGTATGAAGAGACAAAGAATCACTGGGTTTGTGTGTTATTCTATTTCAGTTTTTTCGATACTCTTTAGGGGCACTAACTTGCATTTAGAAAGAAAATAGGTTATATTTATCCCAAGTTTATCAACCAATCTGATCCCTTCAGTCTTTTTCTTTAGCAAACTACCATTATTAGCCTTTGGAATTTGAAAAAGGTGAGGTCTTATGGGTTGGCTATTTGGTCGTTTTGGAACTGATAGGGATTGCAAACTTATAGAGGGAATGCAGCTAGTCAACAGCACTCTCTGCCACATTTTAGACTACTCTAAACAGATAGTGGGATTAGACCGCCACTCTTATAAGACACCAACTGAGCACCTTTTGCGGAAACAGGACACGAACCTTGGACCCTCTGTGTGACAGTCTGACGTACTAATCATTAAGCCATTCATATTCCACATTTGTAGGGTAGATTTGGTTTTCATGATGCTAAATATCGTTATGTTTTAGGTTGAGAAATTCCATTGCATCTGATTTATGAAATAAAACAACTTGAATATTTACTAAGTGTTTTATGCTTCATTTCACAAGCTTCACACCAGATGTTATATCAGATCAAAAAACTTTTTTCTGGTGTATCGACACAGGTTCCAATCTATTGAAGAAACATTGGGAGGTATTAGTTTTAAATATTGATACAATATTTTACTCACAATAATCCCGTAAAAATAATTTAAGGTCTTGAAAAAATAACATGAAAATATTATGCCAGGCTTTTATTAAACTTCGTTTTTTAACCCAGTAAAGTAACTATCTTAGTGTGAAAACTGTTAATCACATCACGATATTCGCTGTGAGTGTTCTGATGTTATGACAGTCGAGATTATTTACCAAAAATTAGAAAGTATTCATAGTGTGCATTAATGTCTTGACTGCCGATATAATAACACCAGTGAATAAACCCCAAAAAATATGTTAACAAAAGAATTACAAATTTTGCACTGACAGTTATGTTATAAAGAGTGTATGCAGTTCTTACATAGGTTAGCTATACCATAATCTTGAAATTTCGGATTTATACTATAAAAACAATAATTGTGAGATAACAGAACACACATGTGTTGACTGCTGCATAACCACTGTCTTGAGTTTTATACAGTCAACATACTCATCAAAAATGGGACTTTATAATACACAATGTATTTAAATAATATAAAAAATCGCATGTCATTTGTGTTGTTAGACAATATATAAATTTATTAGTTTATATTGCTTTAACAATTAATTGTGTTATAGTTCAGACAAGTCTATGTTTCAAGATCATCATTTATGTTGTTGTGAAATAACACAATGTTTGAGTTAATTTACAACACAACTTTTTAAAGCGTAATTCATTCATTTATATTGACAAGTCATTCGAATAAACAATACAGAGAAATTATAAGAACAAAAGTCATGAACAATAATCTTAGCTTTGCCCATGGCAGTTAGACAGATAAAAACAATTACAGCTATGTTCGAGTATCCTGATAAAGCCGTAAATATAAAACGTGGCAGATAAAGCGATGTTATAATTATCTAACAATGGACTATTAGTACCTGTACACTTCCAACATGCGATAGAATTACTTCAAACACTATATTTAACATGATCATTATTTTCTACCACATGGTATTTACATCTATTTATTTTATATTTCTCATATCAGGAAACGTGATTTAGCGTGTTTCGTATGTTGAGCTAGATGAAACTCTAACTTTAAAAACTTTGTCTATGTCTGTTTGTGATTTAACAAAACTATGATAGTCTCGTCACAGAACTTCGTGCTTTTGTGGTCCTTGTGAAGATATGCTAAAGAGAGATAGAGAGACATACCAGTCTGATCTTTATTCTTCTTACTCATTTAAGTGTTAAGTTATTATTTCAATTTCTGTTGAGGATACAGTTTGACAGATCTCAGAAGGAAACAAAGACACAAAGACATATCAAGCTTCTTTGAATAACATTCTCTATGCTAAATCTAACGAGGCTGAGAAGAGCTAACATAGCAGTCCTCAACTAATTATGGTAATGGATTTGAAACACAATATGAACAAACGTGTTTCATATTACAATTTTTAATTTGTTATATAACAAGAAAGGTTGGTGTAGATTGTGTTAAAATATGTGCATCTTTCTACTCTTTTGCACGAAAGAAGAAAGAGGTTTTTGTTTTAACAGAATTTACACAAGTTTAAAAGTTCTAATTTCCTGTTCGTTTATTTTTAATATAATTTTAGTTTATGTAGCTCCACCTTTAAATGGCATAATTTATGAAGAACTTTAAAATTTTGAAATCAACAAAATGTGTATGATTTATCGTTTAAACACAAAATATTATTTAAATTCCAGACACAGGCCACATGTTGCGCTTAAAGAGTTGTGTCTCGTGAGTTACGTCACAGGACGTTATGGAGGTGATCATATCCATGTTTCGAGAAAGTCGTGAAATGGAAATATTTAAATGTTTTACGTGTTAAATCATTAACAATAAACAGTACTTAAACTTGGTTTATAATTTAATTTATGTTTGAAAAATATAAAATCGTTTTAATTCTTTTAATAATATTTAGATGTTTAAGGTTGGGATATATTCCTGTGAAGTCAGCTTCTGCAAAGGCAAAAACTAACAACAGAATAAATTCAAATCCCGAGGCTCTACTTAGCAGGAAGCTGCTTAAGTCTTCTAAGCTAACATGTCGAAATTTTCGGTTTCTTTAATTCATTGACTGGTAAAGACGACATTTCAACAGCTTGTAAAACCGTTCGATTAAGTTTGATTTACAGCGATGCTTCAGGGTGACATGTTCGTCCAGTAATATCAGAAAGTTTCTGAAAAAGTGAAAAATGAATTTTTTGCTTACAGGGCAGATATTTTAGCAAACTAAGTTATCTCCTACTCAGCTGTTAGGCTATTTATTATGTCTATTCTAAAAATATTTCTGGACAGCTTTGATGGTCGCACATTGTTCGTGCTTTTATAAGAACGTGTTCACTTAACATCATCAGTTTTATCAATGTTTACTTCTTTATATTTTTAATTTTATAATTCTATGTCCGAATTAATTCAGTTTTACCTCGTTATACTAATTTTAACAAATGTAAAAAGTATAAACTTTTAAGATGAAAATTCTTTATGTTTCCACTCGTTAATTATTTGAATTGCATTTACAGATGCCAATTTTAATTAACTCCAATATGAACAATCAGACAAAACAAAGTTATTTCACATTCTATTTACTCAAAATAGAAAAACAGGATTTTAAGTTTTACTGTATTTCATAGTAGCTCTAGCTACCTGTGTAGTGTATATATTAATCACTACATTTTGCATTGTAAGTGTAAATGTGCAACTTTTTTATGTGTGTGACTTGATAATAATACATTCATAGAAACTTTCCATTTCTAAATAGATAATTTAATTTCAATTTCATAAGCTAATAAAACACTTTTGGGTTCATTTGGTTAAGGAAGGGAAATGGCTCAAAATAAATCTTCTTGTGTTTTTGTTCCATGGATGACTTACATCACAAACTTTAAAAAAGAAGGAATCCTCAATAGTCGCGGCTGTAATTAGATCTCAAATCGGTCAAGAGATGGCGCTATGAGCCAAAAGTTTGTACTTGAAAAAAACTCGGAGCCATTCTATGAGCCGCTATGCCGTAGCTAAAAACAATTAATTATATGAATCATAGACACTACAGGATATGAAACGTAAAGCTTTCGTCTTACAAAACCGTTTATAAAAGTAAACGTAAATGAAATAAAACACGGTATTACGCTGATACTGATTCAGCAGGAAGTTAGAATTTTTACTATTTCTAATCTATATAGTTATATTACTCAACTTTTTTATTCAAGTGTCAGTGTAGTGTTACAAGAATGTTTATATTCATAATTACTGTATTATTATATTTAATACAGAAGTTATGTAAATTCATAATTTATGAAAGGTTATCTTTGGACATGAAAAGTTGCTTCCCATTGTATGTAATTGTAAAAAACGCTCATAAAAAATGCAAAACACAAAATGTGAAATCGCAAGTTTGTAGGTATCTCCCAAAGAACCTCCATACGAAATTTGGTGAAGATCCAACTACAGAAGGCGAAGTACTTACATGGACATAGAGTACTATTATATTTATATAGATTCAGTTCTATATAATAATAGTTTCTGAGGATAATAGCTAGCATCTTTAATTTTCAATTGAATAATAGATTATACTTTTCTTACAAAGAATGTTCGGCTCCAGAGTTTACTTTATTTCTTCATCTAATAAGAATTTATGTAATATTTTATTATCCTTCACGTACCTTTTAAAGAATAAATTATAGTAAACTATGAAAAATCAAATGAGCGTGTTTTTGTAGCTCAAAACATGAGTATAGAGCATACTAAGTTTATATTTTCCGCCCTGTTAGAATGAAGGATATTTGTTCGCATTCAAATCGATTCACACAAATTTCAAAATGAATGTTGTCGATAGTATTTCACGTTAAACTCTAGGCTACGAAATTTTGTTTTTATCTTATCTGTAGCAATGACAGTTGAAAGTCTACCTTCTCAGAAATGTCATTATTAATTATTTTCTTTGATTGAAGTTTACGAAGTTAAATGTCTTCTTGGTAACACTTTCAAAGGAAAAGTACACATTCTTAAAAATCTCATTAGCAATTTTTATTTTATTGAATTTACTCTTGTTGTTTCACATATTTGTTTCAAACCGAAAATTTTAAGTTTTTTTTAAACTGAAAGTTTGCAGAATTTAAAAATATTATAACAAGTTTGGAAGGTAGTTATTTTGAAAATACTCATGTATAGGCAGTAAATGAAAAACGAATGCAGTTTTTCTCATCTTTTTTGTTTTATTATGAGCATAATTTATGAAATATTTTTGTCTCATAGATGTCATCTTCCGGCTCCAGTCTTTTCTAGAAGTGATTTGAACCTTTGGAGTATTTTGAAACATTGTATAGGAAAGGTGTGTATTCAATAGTGCCATGTACTGACGTGCTACAAATGTTTGTATGACAATAAATAGTTCTATTTAAAAAAAAACGCAATACACAATCTATTCTGAACAATAAGATGAATGAAGTATTCTATTTGAAATTTCTATAGTTTCCTTTAGCATTTTCTTTCTTGTTTAGTAACTAAGGTTAGGCAAATACTTAATTTTATTTATAACATTTTAATCATTTAAACTGAATATAATTTTGACGCGTATTTTCCTCACTCTTACAATATCTGCAGACTTAAGTAGCATCAGCAGTAAGGCCAAAATAATCCAAGATATTGTATTTACCATGTCACATTCCAGGTATTCAGGTATATTTTCTTTGTATTTGTGGATTTGTTGTGTTTTAACCATCCAGTGAATTACGTGACATTACATCAAGTTTTTATTGTCTATTCAAGGATCTATCGAAGGTTGCAATGCCAGTTGTGTTTAATGAACCCCTCAGCTTTCTTCAGCGTATTACAGAATACATGGAATATAGTTTTTTGTTGCATCGTGCTGATGAATGTGATGATCCAGTAGATAAAACTAACCTAGTGTTATTTTGTGTTCAAAAATACTTTTATCCCTTAAACAAAGTTTTAATGCCAATATAATTTTTTACACTTTTGTTAATACTGATATACATTGCAGCTACCTCTTTTCTACTTCAAACAAAAATATTACAACAAATGTGAGTGAACGACTTCAGTACGACTTTAAAGATTTAGAAACAGCTGTAAGAATGATTTAAGAACATCTCAGCTAAACCTATTTTATTCAAACGAAATACACTATATCATTGTAACATAGCATTATTCTGGTATTGGTGTTTTAAGACCAATATTAAACTTTAGAGAAGAATGGTATAGACATTTTAAGTTCAAGAAGAAACCTCCAAATTTAAGATTAAAGATAAGTTTCAATAAGGAAAATGCATAATGGTATCAATCTTTTAAGATCAAAGATTAGCTGAAATACTAAACTTTAGAGAAGAATGGTATAGACATTTTAAGTTCAAGAAGAAACCTCCAAATTTAAGATTAAGGATAAGTTTCAATAAGGGAAATGCATAATGGTATCAATCTTTTAAGATCAAAGATTAGCTGAAATATTAAACTTTAGAGAAGAATGGTATAAACATTTTAAGTTCAAGAAGAAACCTCCAAATTTAAGATTAAGGATAAGTTTCAATAAGGAAAATGCATAATGGTATCAATCTTTTAAGATCAAAGATTAGCTGAAATATTAAACTTTAGAGAAGAATGGTATAGACATTTTAAGTTCAAGAAGAAACCTCCAAATTTAAGATTAAGGATAAGTTTCAATAAGGGAAATGCATAATGGTATCAATCTTTTAAGATCAAAGATTAGCTGAAATAGTTTATTAACTAGATAGTTATAGATTAAGATATTTCAAAACAACAATATCTACGTCTTCAGAACAACTTTGGTTCCGTGTTTCATAGCTTTTACACGAATTGTTATAGTTTTCAGAATAACCGAAAATAATTTGTTCACATTTTAGGTTTTTATTTTAAATCTTGGAGATGTTTATTTACAGGGATTTTTACCTGAATTCTGAAGACTGTAATCATTTATACACTAAAACACTGTATATTGCTTGAAAAATGTTTTTTTTGCAAATGTACTAATATTGTTTATTTTTGAGACCCAAAACACTGATCTTCTATGTAAGTTATAAAGTTTAATGTTGTATTAGAGTTGTTCGAATAAAGAAACCAAATATTAATTTAGAAAGAAAAATAAAAGAAGGGAACCAAAGTGACTTAATAATCTTTCCGTATTACGGTCATATTAGTATTATTACAATCATGCTGTAAAAAGGATTCTTGATCCCTCTGTAACAATATATTGCTCTATTCCCTGTATATGAAAAAAAAAGACTTGATAATATTTGTAAAACTAGTTTACAAGGGCAGATTGGCACTCTTTGTCAGCCATTATCCTCGACACTTCTCAGTATTAAACATTACGTGAGCACGCATAAAATGCAAAATGAAAAGAGTAGAAAGGAACGAATTTAAAGCAATAAAGTGTAAATTCTTACGCTATAGCAACGTTTCTTGACAAGTTAAGAAAACCATCATATGTAGTTGAAATATCAGCTTTACTATTGAGACAGAAAATACTGGTAACATAGAGGTAACTACATGATAGGTAACGCCCCATACGACAATAAAGTTCTAGCTCCATTTTCTCAGAGTCTAAAACTCTCATTTTAAATAAATATTCCCATTAAGCCTAGTTGTAACTAAATATTTTGTTAGTTACATTTCTTCATCCCTGTTTTTTCTTCGCTAAAGTATGTGGCAGCTTTTGCCGTTTCTGCCCTGGCATCCAACTGGGAAAGATTAGGAAAACCTTTTAATCCTCTTCTCGGGGAAACTTATGAACTTGTCAGGTAGGTTAAGTAATATTTTTTATTATCGTGCACTATGTCTCTTTTTAAATAAATGTTCCAGATTTGAAATAAGACCTCTGTTTTGCATTCTGGTAAAATTCATTTCTTTCTTAAAACCAAGCATTTTTAACAAACCTAAATATATTCTTAGAGAAGTGCCAGTCATTTAAAAACTTTGTATTTTATGGCACTATGTATTTTTTTTCTGCTTGAGAATATTCCACACAGCTACAAAGATATATCTGCATATAGTCATCCTTAATTTTGAACTGATACATTAGAAGGAAAGCAACTAACAACGCCCATTGCTAATTCTTTTATGCCTGACTGGTGGGATTTGACTACCACTCCTATAGCATACCCACGGCCCCAAAGTGCAACAGGAAACGAACCATGAATCCTAGGATTCACAGTCCGGACACGCTGACTACAAATCCATGCCCGATCTTTACACTAGCTTCTTAGCAATAGTTACTTTTGTTTGTTAATAGTCTTAGAAAGAGGTTATGGTTCTTATTTAAACGTTTTTCTTTCAGTTTAAGCAATCTCAGCAAAGAGCGATTTGGGGAAAGTTTTAGTACCTAAAGTAGAAGATATTCCATGATATCTCAGTTTTATGGCAAACAACTTTTTCTGTATAAAAGGACGTGAAAATTATTTCTATCAATGTATTTAACACAATAAACTTGGCAAATTTTTGAGCTGCTGTTAAATGGTTCTTCAAGTGGTTAAATAAATATGACTAGTATTACGAATTTTGTCAAACCTAATCGTTGCTTGAATAATGGAGAGTATCAATGACTCCTTCTTCTACACACTGTATATTGATAATTACGTTTTTTCTCCATAATTATTCAGTAAGAAATATTTCTACTAAGCTGTGTTGTTCAATAAACACTTGGGATTTTTGTTCCTTGATCAAAAATATATTTTTACTTTGCAGTGTATTAGTTGACACCTTTAACATGTTTTTAAGCAGAAGACTATTTTTATCGGATCGTCGAAGAAGTCCATAATATTGTTTGTTTTTCCTTAATTTTTAATTACAGTCACTGCTTTTTGTCCTGAAAACTTTCATTTCACATTTTCTATATTCTTCATTTGTTGGTAAGATTTATTTTTCTTTCAATTTCTCTATCAAAAATATGTTATCAAAAACTTCTACTTCAGTCACAAAAGACGAGAAGTGGAAAGTTCTGCAAATGTATTCTTTTTCTTTTCCTACTCTTTATGTAAACACACTTTAATCTTAACATTTTTTCTGTTAACATTTTTTAAAATGTTGTTGTTATTAATGGCATGTTTTCTGTTCTCAAGATTCAAATTGAAATATAAAAATGGCAAACTTAAAATATGATAACATTCCAAGACAATATGCAAGTGTTAAAAAAACCTTGTTAAAATACTCTGCATGAGGAAATGAAATCTAACTTGAAAAGCTGTTTTTTTTAGTTACGAGAAGTTTATTTGGTGTTATCTAGAAATTTGAACGTAATATATAATTAAAACTGACAAAGAATGTATAAATCGTAATAGGATTTAAATAGATCATTGACCTATTGTAAAGAACAGAATCAGGAAGAATTTGTGTTTTGTAGCTTTGATAAACTATACGAATGAGTCTTTAGTCACCTAAGGCAAGTATTTTTGTAGTGAGCTGTTTGATATAATCAGAGTACCAACATCATATGAAAACTGTAGATTCAGAAAGAAATGGATTATATTTCTTAATTCATAAAAGGTAAAAAAATTAAGAAATTAAGTATGTATTCTAAAAATCTGAAGGAAAGTAATGTTTAACTTTATGTAATTCTTGGTGGATAAAGGTATAAAACGTGCAAAAAGAATACCACCTTAATAATTTTTTGTTTTAATCCAAATATAAAAGTTTTTCACTCTTGAGCATATAACAGTAATTTTGATACACAGTATCCTCCGCTACATGCACTTATTCCTAAATCCATGCCTACCTGGATCAGAACAAATGAATTGTTTTCAAAGAAAGAAAAGTCTTAAAAGTTAGTATTTGTAGCAACATAAGTACTATATGAATATTTCTAATGCATTCAATAAATAAAGTAACGCCCTTCTGTGGAGACATTATAAATTAAAATCAAATAATGTATTATAGTATTTTAAGCTAGTATATCTATCAAAGTCAAAATCAAAACAACAAACACAACTTATTCATAGGCCTAACATTCGTGGTAAAAAGTATGTAAAGTGCAGTCGTTTTTGGAGATTTTTCTTCATGTGTTTATTTCGATTTAAAAAAAAAGGTGTTTAAAAATACCATTTCGACATTTAAACAGGAACAACGTATTCATGCTGTTAACCTGGTGCTATTTTCTAATACAAAAAATTGTATTGGCAAATTTTATGAAACAAAAAGGAAATATAACTATTGCTAAACATAGTGTTTTTAATCTACCAGAAAAACTTAACACAAATTCCCTTTTCGTGTGTGCAGGGAAGACATAGGTTTTAGGATCATATGTGAACAGGTCAGCCACCACCCACCAGCAAGTGCTTTCCATGCTGACTCTCCACATTTTATTTTTCACGGCTTTATTCACCCGAAGCTCAGGTTCTTGGGAAAGACTGTTGAAATCAAACCAGAAGGAACCCTCACTGTAAAACTTTTAAGGTAATTAAATGTAGAAAGAAGTAAAATATTTAATGATGGAGCACTTTTTTAATAGAAAATGGTATAGCAAGACTCAGGCAAGATTAAAGTCCGCTATTATAACTTAAACAAATAATAAAGCCACCGTTTGAAAAATGTTACTTTTCGTACAATAAATTAAGTGTATTATTTCATTAATTTACAAACAATGCTCTAGAGGAATTCCCATTTTTCATAGTTTAACGAGTTTTAATTTATTTATTTTGTCACTATGTAAAAAAATCTGAAATGATTAATCGAGGGTTAAAAGTTACTGCATGGCACATGTGAAATACATAATAAAATAATTACGTGTAATATCTTTGTTTTATAGATGCTATCCATCTCTAATTTCCTTTACATTAAAACCTTTAAACAATAATAAAGAATATTTTTTATTCTATAAAAACCTATTGTAAGACCATTATTGTTGCACTTCAAAGTTTGCATATCGAGCAAAGCTAATAAAATGTAATTTAAAGTATTGCAGTAATACCACTGTTTTTATGTGTTATTTGAAAGGTATTTGTTGCATATTTATAAGATGGTTAAAATTAGTAGTTCAGAAGGATGATGAGCTTATCGTATGGTTTCTTAACATACGATTAACCCATCAACATTGTAATCTACATTTAATTATATGTCCTAAAACGTTACAAGTAAACCATTACTTTAAGGATATAACTATTATAGCATAATGTATTATATATGTCCATATTTATCACACATAATATCTTAATTTATCTGTTATTTGACCGAGATTAATATTAGAGCATAGCCAATAATTTACTTTAGATACGTTTACAATTATCTGTCCTGAAAGGATTTTATCATACCTAATGTTTCTTTTTTATAAATATTGAACGAGACAGTTAGTATAGCTGATTTTTTATGATTTACTACACATTTAACATACTGCAGTATAGTTTTTGCTTCTATATTTAATTATATTTTTGACAATTATCATCTTAAAAAGGGCGCTTACTTAAATCTCATGTTTCATGTTTAGCTTTATAAATTGATTTGTTCCACTAAAGTTTATAGGATCTACCTACATATTTAACTATTATTATCCTTACCTTTCTGTAGATATTTTCACAAATCTTTGTCTTGTACTTGTTTCTTGCTGGTTTAGAACTTTATGCATAAAACTTATAAAAGAATTTTCTTTATGCGTAAATTAAAACGTCTGCAACGATTATCTTGTACAGATTCCTATCTCACACTAATACTGTCTAAGAGGTGCAACTCAAATGGTGTTGGTACACTTTAGAGATTGTTAGGAAATACAAAGGGCAGGAGAGATCATCACATAGCCAAACAACCAGTCCCCTTTTAAAACTTGTACAATATAGGATCAGTAACACTGAAAATAAATATCTGGAATTGGAAAGTTTTGTAACACAAACACACATACACACACGCAAACACGCATATGTGTGTGTATGCGTATCTACATAAATATAATAGTACTGTCTGTTGTATGTCCATGTAACTACGTTTGTGGATGAATCTTCACCAAATTTGGTGTGGAGGCTCATTAGGTCCATGCGGAGATACATGCAAATTTGTGGTTTCACATCTTGAGTTTTGCAGTTTTTATATGCATATCTACATTTTTTACAATTACATACATAAGAGAAGCAACTTTTCATGTCCTAAGATAACCTTTCATTAATCATG